>NW_006921662.1:5544238-5555133 GCF_000298275.1 Orycteropus afer afer
ATAGTGCCTAAGGCACTTGACTGCTAACCAGGAGGCTGGCGGTTCAAACCCACCAGCCACTCCTCGGAAGGAAGGTTGGGCAATCCTACCTCCGTAGTGATAACTGCCTCGGAAACCCAAGGAGGGGTCGCTAGGAATTGGAGCCGACTCTATGGCAAATAACAACATAACAACCACAAAACATTATTTGACACATTTTAAATATACCATCTTCCAAATACAGGAGATATTTATTTCTCCCTGAAAATACAGACATCACTGACTTTTAAAAAATGACCCGTTTATTTGATCCTTTCCTCCCTTATTTGGGACCTATCTGTATGCTTCAAATATCCATGACAGATGTATAAATCTCTTCTTCTAGCCATGTAACTAAATGTGAAGTGGAGTCTGGGTGGAGGAGGGAGGATCAGCAGGGAAATCAGTTAGTTACTCAAGCCATTTTGAATCTCTCAAGATTCCATTCCTAAGCATGCCATATGCTTTGCATACATCTTATCAAACATGAAAAAAAATATTCAGGTTTCTTCAGGAACATGACATTTCCTCATTCTACTTAAAGCATTTTTTTTTACCCTTTAAAACGTCATTAACAGCATTTTGTGAACTACCCATAAGACCCCTAAATCCAACTTAATTTAAAGTTGTACATCCTGTTCCTTAAGCAATGTTTGGGTATTACCAATATACTGAAAGATAGATGAGCTGTGCTCATGACAATACAGCTTTTAACCTTTCCTCTCCTCTACCATGACGGAGGTGAATTACCGTAAATGATGGGTACCCTGTCTGCAGTGTGGACAATTGATTTGACCTGACTGCCTCCAAAGCTCTAATGGACTTTGTGGCCAAATCCCCTGAGATATAAAATATGTTGAAGGGAATTGGGGCAGGTTAAAGAACAGACCTGCCTTTCATTGCAGGTTCTTGCTATAATACATCTCCCAGTTGTTAGGGCAAAAGATTAAAAATGATCAATACCCAAATCATTTTTTTAAAGTGTTGCCCTCTGTAAATCTAGTTTTGTTATTTTTTTTTTTTCTCAGCTAAGCATGGTTTTGCAAACCTTGAAAAGATCCTTTCTTTCAAACAGAGAACTGCACACACAGCTCTAACTTCTGTTTATTCTCTTTTAATTTATCCTCATCTATTCAGTGTATTGATTACTTGGGTTGTACAAAATGTCTCTAGATTTAGATAGTGAATTTCCCATTTTTTGAGCTTACAGTGAAGTTTCTATTTGCAGTGAGAAAGAAGGTTATCAGAGAGGAAGTAAATATGGTAGAAATACTTCAAGCAAACAAAGTAGAAAGTAATAAAGAAAAGGATGACCAGATAAAGTACAAAACGTGGACCAAAAATAGATTTTAAAAAAACAACTTTACATTTTTCATGTTGGAATTGCCTTTTTTCTAATTCATGTGATGGATAAGAAGAGGAAAAAACAACTACCAGTATTTTTTAAAAATGCTAAATTTATTAATTGACAGTATATGAAATAAACAACAACAATATAAAGTTCACTCCTAATGTTTGTCTCTTAAAGGCCATTAGGAGAAGTAGTGCACATTCTGGTGGTGTAGTGCCTAAGACATTTGACTGTTAACCAGAAGGGTGGCAGTTCAAACCCACCAGCCACTCCTTGGAAGGAGGGTTGAGTAATCTACTTCTGTAGTGATACCATCTCAGAAACCCAAGGAAGGGTCACTATGAGTCGAATCTGACTCCATGGCAGTGATTTTTTTTTTGTTGCTGTTAGATATATGAGGGTAAATATTTTCTGTATGTATACTACTTCTTTATGTGTATATTATACTCCCTCTCTATGGCTTAAACACTGAGCTTTAAACTAGGGGTTGAAAAACTAGGGATTGAAAGGGCCAGATAGTAAATCTTTTAGACTTTTTGGGTCATGTGGTCTGTGTTGCAGCTATTCCACTCTGCCATGGACAACACATAAACAAATGAATATGGATGTGTTTCAATAAAACTTTATATATGGATACTGAAATTTGAATTTTATCTAATTTCCACATAAAGCAAATACTTTTTTTTTTCCCCAACCACTTGTTGTTGTTGTTGTTATGTGCCATGGAGTCAGACCTGACTCATAGCAACCCTTCCTTGGGTTTCCGAGGAGGTATCACTACGGAAGTAGATTGCCCAAACTTCCAACCACTTAGAAATGTAAAAATAATTATTACCTTACAAAAACTTGGTGTGGGCTGATGTTAGACTATGAGCTATAGGTTACCAACTTCTGTTATGCCTTTGGGTTTTATAGTATCTCACCCCAGCTACATGTTTCTTTGTAATTTTCTACCTATCATATCTTTCTCAAATTTTATATTTCCAAATAATCTTTTTTAGAACACTCATCAGAAAAAAAACCATTGTCTTCCTTATTGTGTTTGTAGTTACACTTCTTTTAAATACTTTAGCTCTTTTCTGATTTTCTTGGAATGAATCAACCAGGATATACATGGTATAGTATATTCTATAGTTTTCTAAAAGGGCAGAGCTACAATTTTTGTTTGGGTTTTTCCTCTAAAGATCTTCCAGATGATAGTCAATGCTTAACTGATTTTTCTTTCCTTTCTTTTTTTTTAGCAACAGCAACATTTGAGTCAAGGATGATGCATGCTTAGTATACTGGAGAGCTGGTTAAAAGTACAGAACGAGATGAAGCACAAGGCTATGTTTGACCCTGTAAGAGAATTTGAAAGTACATTCTAACCTGAACATTCATTTTACAATGGGTACAGGAATGACCACTCTTCTGCTGTTAGGGAACCCATATGTGAATCATAATTCTGTAATAACTCATTCAATCAATTCAATTCTTACTTTAAGCCTGTGAGAGACATGTTATGTTCTCTTTATTTTTAAAAGTTTAAAGAGATTGTGTGACTTACCTAAGTTAACATTCATTGTTATTGTTAAATGCCAATCATTTGGGTGTGATTCATGGAGACCTTCTGCATAACAAAATGAAATCAAGCCCAGACATGTGCCATCTTCATGATTGCTGCTATATGTGAGGCCATTGTGGCTATTGTGTTAATCCATCTCATTGAGGGTTTCCCTAGTTTTGTCTGACACCCTACTTTACCAAACCCAAAAAACATACTGCTATACAGTTGATTCTGACTCATAGTAATCCTATAGGACAGAGTAAAACTGCCCCATAGGGATTTCAAGGCTTAAATCTTTTTAAAGAAGGAGACTACCACATCTTTCTCCTGCAGAGCACTGGTGAGTTTGAACCACTGATCACTTTAACCACTGCATCACTAGGGCTCCCTCTTTACCAAAATGATATCCTATTCTAGCACTTGGTCTTTCTTGAAGACATGTCCAAAGTAAACAAGACAATGTTTATCCATCCTCATTTTTAAGGAGCATTCTGGTTGTATTTCTTCTACAACTGCTTTGTTCACTCATCTGGCACTCCCTAGTATATTCAATATTCTTTGCCAACACCACAGTTGGAATTTATCAATTCTTCTCTCTTCCTTTTTCACTGTCCAACTCATTGAAAAGACAATGGCTTGGGTCAGATGCACCTTAATCATCAAAGTGACATATTTTCTTTTAACACTTTAAAAAGGTTTTTTGCTACAGATTTTCCCAATGCAATATGTCATTTGATTTCTTTACTGCTGCTTCCATGAATATTGATTGTTGATGCAAGTAGAAGTTAGCGTAGCAAATGCTAAAACCAAACTATGAAACTAGTCCTCTGCCTCCAATTCCAAAACTATTTCTTTTGCTGCTCAATTCTGCTGATATGAAACTAAGGTTGTCTTAATTTATTTATATAAATATATATAAACATTTATATAAATGTATAATTTTTATAGAAGCAAATATTAAGAAACTGACCTAGTTGCTGGAATACACGTATAAAAGCAAATCCATATTTATTATACTCTATAGGTCAATCACTCTCTAGCAAACACTTAGTGCTTAATATAAATATGTTGTATTACACTGCAGAGGGATTGGCAACAATCTCATCTGCTTAACTCCAGAAAGGAGGAATATCTTTCTACTCTAATTCTAATTTTTTTACAAGTAATCTTGATTAAAAAAAGAAAAAAATTAATAGTTCTGATGTTTTTCTACCAAATAAATTATCTTCTAATACAACAATTTCTCAGAAGGACGGTTGGGCAATCTACTTCCATAGTGATACCGCCTTGGAAACCCAAGGAAAGGTCGTTATGAGTCAGGTCCGACTCAATGGCACACAACAATAACAACAATACAACAATTAAAAAAATACATACACTCTGTCATTTCTGCCTATAAGAAGAATAGATATTCAAATAATGTTTTAAGAAAACAGTAGAACTATTACACAAATAAGAGAACAGAAAAAAGATGAGGAATTTCCATGTGTCCTAAACTAGTGCCAGAAATTACACATAATCCCCAAGTATCAGAGGTAGCAGCTCCAGGGTTGCCCATTTTGGTCATTCTTTGCAAAAGTTGGTTACATGGAATCTCTAAACTAAAGTCAGAGAAGTAGAATTATTAAAATTTAAATAATAATGTTATAAATATTGATGAGAAACATTCACTTCTCAATGATGTTAAAGTGAAATTAAAATGAAGAATCTAGCCCATCTACCAGTAAACAAAGCCATCAAGACACATTTCTTAAGATTATAAAATTATGAGTGTTCTGTTCTTTTTTATTTTAAGTATATCTTTATTTATACTTAAATATATATATATGGGAAATAAAGTACATATTCTTCAAATTTCCAATGAACTACTGTATTTTTGTGTTATATATTTTTTTGCAAACCACTCCCTCACTCAAATATTTTCATAAGCATGCTGTGGTAATTTTTTACAGGAAAATGAAAAAAAAAAAAATAGTGTAGCACTCTTAAGAAAATACCTGGAGAGGGGAGGGCACAGTTGGCAAAAAACATAACATATGCACTCTTGGTACCATAGTGCCTAAGGAACTTGACTGCTAACGAGAAGGCTGGTGGTTCAAATCCACCAGCCACTCCTCAGAAGGAAAGTTGGGCAATCTACTTCCATAGTAACACTGCCTCAGAAACCCAAGGAGGGGCCGCTATGAGTTGGGTCCAACTCCATGGCACATAACAGCATTTGCCTAAAAATTTGGTAATGACCATATGATACACAATGCCACCAAAACCCGCATAATGAGAAAAAGATGGCTTAGGAATGAAGCAGTTTCCAGATGTTCCACTGTTCTTCCAGTCAGTCACGTTTAATTTCTCCAGAAAGGCTATGAGAAGAGAAATGTTAGCATTTAACATAAAATCTAGATACAATTATTCAATTTGATTTAGTTTATTTATCTGCTCTTCATTTCCAGTATAGAGTTCAATGAGAACTGGACAAAATGTTGTCATGGTACTATTTTGCTCTCCAATTATGCGATTCATGAAGAGAATAATCATTTTCTTCTATTTACCTGGACTTCTGTGAATCAACAGCTTTTATATAATTTGCCATGCATCTACATGAAAATTGAAGATCAAGTGATCAATGAAATATCTTCAAACAACCTGATAGCAACTGATCAGATATATGTTTCACAGAATTCAAGTCTATTTACCCAGATATGTAGGATAATATTGGTATGGCTATTTCCACTTCTGATTTATCTTCTTAACCTGGACTACATGTGCTTTTTTATATTACCTCTCAGTTTCACATTTAAGGACTTCATGGTGAAGTTTCTATGAGTCATTTCCAGCAAGAGTAAAACAGAGATGGGGAAGGTACACGTGTGGCCAGAAATGTTATGTGTATGTGTGTGTGACTTTTTTGTTTATTCCGTTTCTTAACTCATTTCATTGGAACTCTTTAACCAACCAAAATGTCAAGCATATTTTTATAAACTTGTTAATTAAAGTATAATATCCTTGCAGAAAAGGTATTAATCATAAGTTTAATGGACACAATGAACATACCCATGAAACAATACCACATCCCAGAAGATCCACCTCTGGTCCCTACTGATCACTACCCAATTCCTACTCTCCACCAAACAAGTATTATTTTGTATTGATTTCTGTCTGCTTTGGTTTTGCTTAAGGTGCACTGGTGGGCAGAGTGGTTAAGAGCTCAGCCGCTAACCCAAACATCGATTGTTTGAACCCACCAGATGTCTTTCTGGAGAAAAGACTTGGAGATCTGCTTTCCTGAAGATTACAGCCTAGGAAACCCTATGGGGCAGTTGTCATCCATCCTATAGGATCACTATGAATTGGAATTGACTCAACAGCAATGGGTTGAGTTTGGTTTTGTATCTGGTTTGTTTAAATGTACTGTCTTTCTGCTCCTGTGCTATCATCTCTGCTAAAATGTTTTCAGTTTTACTCACTTTGTAACATACTGAAATTAGTGGCCTACAAACATTTGTATCCATCATGTACTAGTTTTGTAACCATAAACAAGTGACTTAACTTCTCTGAGCCTCAATAGTTTCCTCAACTCTAAAACATGGACAATAATATCTCTATCTTTGTGGGATTTTTTATGATAATTAAATAAAAGATGTGCATGTAAAATTTTTAACACTTACTTAGTAATAAAACCATGAACAATAATTATTATTTCAGTTTTTATTAATCTGACATGTCAATAAATATGTGTCGCCTATGCTGGACCCTGCATAACTCACTTTGGATAAACTATACAAACCACCATGTGTACATCACCTAGTTCCTTCTCTAATTTTCACTGCAAGTGACACAATTCTTAATCTTAGACAAATATCAGTACCTCTTCATTATTTCTAAAATCTACTTCACAATATACGTGTTTTTGTGTCTCCTAAAATGAAATACTTTCCACCTGGTTCTTCCCAAAATCTCAGTATCTTATAAGATTCATCTCAAATACCACCTCCTTGATTCCAAGTAATCTCTTGGTGACCTTCTTAAAGGCTAGTCCTTCCATTGTCTGTCTTGGGCGAGAGAAATGTATCTGTAACCATATTATACCTACCAGAGAAAAATCTCCTTGAGCACAGGGACTGTTTCCATATGCAGCCAGCCCAGCACTACACTTTACGAGTAATAACAATAATATAGTAATAATCTTATCACAAACAAAGTTATACAAATTTATAATTTAATTTTCATTTAATTTTTAAAGCATCCCTACACAATATTTGAGTTAAATATTATATTCTTTTCATGTCATAGTTGTTTAATTTGACAAACACTTAGATAGCGCTTAACATTTCCAGATACTGCTCTAGGGGCTTTACATAGTATCAACTCATTAAATCCTATTCTATGAGATAGCTCTTATTATTTTTATCCTTATTTTACATATGAGGAAGCTAAGAGACAAAGTGATTGAGTAAGGATCAAGCCACACAGTGACTGAGTAACTGGGATTCAGGCAAGCCAGCTCCAGTGACAGTTGACCTAACCACTATGGTCTGTGAAGAAATCATTTCAAGGTAACTTTTCAAATAATGCTGCAATGTGTAATTTATCAAGAAAATCTGATTTAATGTAGACTAAGGAGATATTTAAAGGATTTGGACTGGGGGACGTGGTTTTCCTGTCTACCTTAACCTCAACATCCCCCACCTCATCCCTCTTTGGCACAGTATTCTAGAGACACTGCCCCTTTCACAGGGCTGGTGACAGATATCTGAGGCACTCATTTTGGGCTCCTTATGCTCTGGAAGCAGACAAAACTGCAAAGGGTTAATTTAATATGCATAAAATTCCTTAACAAATAATTGCCAGTTTTCTTAGAATACAGTGAAATTAATCTATTTCCATAATCAGGAACTCTGGTAGCGTAGTGCCTAAGGCACTTGACTGGTAACCAGAAGGCTGATGGTTTAAACCCACCAACCACTCCTCAGAAGGAAGATTGGGCAATCTACTTTCATAGTGATATCGCCTCGGAAATCCAAGGAAGGGTCGCTATGAGTCGGGTCCGACTCAACGGCACATAACAACAACAACAACTTCAATAATCAGTGTTTACTGATAATAAATTTTCAGACCTATGACTTTTCAATTACCAGGTACCTCCTCTGTACATTAACTTTTCTTATTACCTTCAACATTTGCTTACTAAGATATAAGACATTATTCCTTATTTCAAATGGTTTGAATCTAGTTTTCTCTTTTTAAAAATTATCTTTTTCCTTAATTCTTTAGCAGATGGTCTTAATTGAAATTTCATCTACAAAGCATTTCATATTTCTTGCTAAGGTGGTGAAATATTATAATGTTGTTATACAAGCATTACAGTTAACATGTTAAATTATTCTAGGAAAATGATGTATATAGATAACTCAAAATTTTTTACATAGTTCAAATTTATATTACTTAATTTCATTTCTTCACTTCCCGCAGCAAAATAAAATAAAACTCTTTCTTTTTCTCTCCAAAGGAAAAATTAATAAGACACCTGGAGCATATTTTAGATTTCTAGGAAGAATATTTTAAAGATTGTGATTTCTATTTGCCTCTTCCCTCTTACAGGCATAAACACATATCGTTTATGATGACACATTGTTCTATTCCATGGGTTACACTGGGAGCAATGGGTGACTGCTCTGGGCCTCAATTCTCATATCTGGAAACACAGTAAAGTGCTGTTAGCCTCCTGTCCCCTTGAAAGGCCAAAGTTGAACATTACATTATCTAGGCAGACGATACCTTATTCTTATTCCTCAACAATTCTAACAACTCACAGCCCCTCTCAGTCTCTTTATGAACACAGATGTCATTTTAATGAGGGGAAAGCTGAAGTGACAAGAAGGTGACCTGTGGGTGAACCCAGGAGCAGGTGAGGCCTGTCAGTTTTTAATTTGAAACTGGTGTCAGGTCTGAGGAATGGCTGGTATAATCACATTTGTAACTGATCTCCTATAAACTCTGCAAACATTCACAGGATAGCTGTGGTGTGCAATATGAAATTAACAATTCATGTGGAAGTCTCTAGACACTTAACTAAATCAAATGTATCCTTTAACACTGTATAAACTCAGCATGTTTTCTAGATGACAAGATTGGCACAGCAAAACATACTGATTATGCTCTTAATGGAAGATATTCTTCTTCTTTTTTTTCTTTGCATCAAGTTATAAAGACATAACGTTTTTTAAAACTAAAATTACTGAATCAAGGTATGAATTTAACTTACAGTCCAAGCAGAAAAGGTGTGTAAAATTCAACTCATTACTGCCATCACATAGTATTAAGTTCCTAAAGTTATAACCTTACATAACCTTATACATCTTCACAAAAATTGCTTAAAATGTTTTCTATTCAATCTCTTAAAATTTCCCATAGCAATAATTCCCTCTAAATATTGGATGTATTATTATTCAATAAATGTACCTTAGACATAAATTCTAGTGCTTTACATTTAGCAGAAATTTATGACTTAGGTCTTGCCTACAAAAGTCAAATTCACAAGTTCTAGAAGAATAGAATAGCATACCTACAAACAAAGAAAATATTCTGAGCTCTCCAGTGTAGAAGGTTTTTGTAGGATTAAAGGGTGATGTGACAGTTGGCATCTAACAATATCAATTGATATTATGACATTTGTCACTTTTCTTCCACAGATCTGGGATAAGAGAAGTAATAATAGTAATTGCTGGCATTTTTAGTAAATATTTGCTAACTAATATCCTCATCACTTTACATGTATCAACTCATTGAATCCTCACAACCACCCTGTGAGAAACGTATGTTTATTACCCAATCAATTTTGCCAGTTGAGGAACCTAAAGGACAGTGTTCTTAAGTACCTCTCCAAATCACTAATAGTGGAACAGGATTTGAAACCAAATCTGACTCTAAACTCTGTGCACTTAACCAAACTTTATCACTCCCTGGGCCACCCAGTTTTATCACTTTACTGCATCTATGACCCTGTAGGACATGAACATCAAGTTTATATTAAAATATATTAAACTAAAGGACACATGAGCTAGATCAACAATTAAAAATGTCCTGTTGGTGGAGCAATTAACTATTCTTATTGTACCTCCTTGCAATTCATTCTTCTTAAGACCATTTCTAGTGACATCATTCCCTAAATTTTGTTGTTGTTGTTAGGTGCCATTGAGTCAGCACCAACTCATAGCGACCCTATGAACAACAGAACAAAACATTGCCTGTTTCTGCACCAGTCTCACAATCCTTGTTATACTTGAGTACATTGTTGCAGCCACAGTGTCAATCCATCTTGTTTAGAGTTTTCCCCATTTTTGATGACTCTCTACTTTACCAAGCATAATATCCTTCTCCAGGGAATGTCCCTTCTGACAACATGACCAAAGTAGGTAAGACAAAGTCTGGCCACTCTCGCTTCCAAGAACTATTCCAGCTGCACTACTTCCAGGATGTTGTTGTTGTTGTTAGGTGCCGTCAAGTCAGCTCTGACTCATAGTGACATTATGTACAACAGAATGACACACTGCCCGGTCCTGGGCCAGCCTCACAATCATTGCAACTACTGTGTCAATCCATCTCATTGAGGGCCTTTCCCTTTTTCATTGACCTCTACTTTACCAACCATAATATCCTTCTCCAGATAATGGTCACTTCTGACAACACGACCGAAGTAGGTGAGATGAAGTCTGGCCATTGTCACTTCCAAGGAGCATTCATGTTGCACTTCTTCCAGGACAGATTTGTTAGTTCTTTTAGCAGTCCATGGTAATCTCAGTATTCTTCTCCAATACCACAACTCAAAAGGATCAACTCATCTTTGGTCTTTCCTATCCATTGTCCAGCGTTGTTGTTGTTGTTCTTGTGTTGTTGTTAAGTGCCGTCGAGTCGTTTCCGACTCATAGCGACCCCATGCACAGCAGAACGAAACACTGCCCGATCCCGCGCCAGCCCCACAAT
>NW_006921662.1:5558213-5567345 GCF_000298275.1 Orycteropus afer afer
GTGTACACATGCATATGAGGTGATTGAAAATACCATGGCCTGGATCAGATGCACCTTAATCTTCAAGGAGACACCTTTGCTCTTCAGCACTTGAAAGAGGTCTTTTACAGCAGATTTTTCCAATGCAATACATCTTCTGATGTCTTGATTGCTGCTTCTGTTACTATTGATCATAGAACCAAGTAATATGAAGTCCTTGACAACTTCAATATTTTCTCCATTTATCATGATGCTGCTTATTTGTCTAGTCATGAGGATTTTGTTTTCTTTAAATTGACTCATAATCAATACTGCAAACTGTGGTCTTCAATCTTCATCAGTAAGTGCTTTAAGTCATCCTCACTTTCAGCAAGCAAAGTTGTGTCCTCTGCACACTGCAGGTTGTTAATCTTCCATGATAGATTTGTTCATTCTTCTGTCAGTCCATGGTATTTTCAGTATTATTTCCCAACACCACAACTCAAAGGCATCAACTCTTCTTTGATCTTCCTTATTCATTGTTCAGTTTTCACATACATATGAGCTGATTGAAAATACTATGGCTTGGGTTAGGCGCACCTTAGTCTTCAAGTGAAGTCTTTGCTCTCCAACACTTTAAAGAGGTCTTTTGAAGCCAATTTGCCCAATGAAATACAATGTCTAATTTTTTGACCGCTGCTTCCATAAGTGTTGGCCAGAGATCCAAGTCAAATGAAATCCTTAACAACTTCAATTATTTCTCTATTTATCACGATGTTGCTTATTGGTCTGGTTTTGAGGATTTTTGTTTTCTTTAGGTTGATGTATAATCCATATTGAAGATTACCATCTTTGATCTTCATCACTAACTCCTTCAAATCCTTTTCACTTTCAGCAAGGCAAGATTGTGTCATCTGCATACTGCAGGTTGTTAATGAGTCTTCTGCCAATCCTGATGTTTTTATTCTTCATATAGTCCAGCTTCTCAGATTATTTGCTCAGCATACAGATGGAATAAGTATGGTGAAGTGATACAACCTTGGTGTGCACCATTCCCAATCTTAAACCATGCAGTATCCCCTTGTTCTCTTCAAATGATAACCTCTTGGTCCATGTACATATTCTGCATGAGCACAATAAAGTGTTCTGGAATTTTGATTCTTTGCAATGTTATCTATAATTTGTTATTATCCACACAGTCAAAAGCCATTGCATAGTCAATAAAACACAGAACATCTTTCTGGTATTCTTTGTTTTCAGCCAAGATTCATCTGATATCAGCAATGATATTCCTCATCCCACATTCTCTTTTGAATCCAGCTTGTGTATCTGGACATTCCTTGTCAATATACTGCTGCAACTGCATATGAATTATCTTCAGCAAAATTCTACATGTGTGTGATATTAATGATATTGTTTGATAATGTCCACATTCTATTGGATCACCTTTCTTTGGAATGGACACCAATATAGATCTCTTCCAGTTAGTTGGCCAAGTAGGTATCTTCCAAATTCCTTGACATAGACAAGTAAGTGCCTCCAGTGCTGCATCTGTTTGTTGAAACATCCAGTGGGTATACTGTCAGTTCTTGGAATCTTGTTTTTCCCAATTCCTTCAGTGCAGTTTGGACTTCCCCCTTCAATACAATCGTTTTTTGATTATATGTCACCTCCTGAAATAGTTGAACATCAACCATTTCTTTTTGGTACAGTGAATCTGTATATTCCTTCCATCTTCTTTTGATGCTTCCTGCTTCATTCAGTATTTTGTCCATAGATTCCTTCAATATTACATCTTGAGGCTTGAATACTTTCTTCACTTCTTTCAGCTTGATAAATGCTGAGCATATTCTTCCCTTTTGGTTTTCTAACTCCAAGCCTTTGCACATTTCATTATAATAATCGACTTTGTCTTCTCAAGCTTCTCTTTGAAATCTTCTGTTCTGCTCTTTTTTTCTTGTCATTTCTTCCATTTGCTTTAGCCACTTTCCATCAAAGAGCAAGTTTTGGGGTCTCTTCTGACATCCATTTTGGTATTCTCTTCCTTTCCTATCTTTTCAATGACCTTTTGCTTTCTTCATGGATGATGTTCTTGATGTCATTCTACAATTTATCTGGTCTTTGTTCATTGGTGTTCAATGCATCAAATCTATTCTCCAGATGGTCTCTAAATTCAGGTGGGATATAATCAAGGTCATATTTTGGCTCTTGTGAATGTTTTTTTAATTTTCCCTAAATTTTAGACACATAGAATTCCTGTGTTCTTAAGTAGTCAGTCACTTATTATCTTGTCTTCTAAAGCTGGTCTGATGTTTGATTAAAGGAAACATTGTGTAAGGAAAAGATTTTATGTTATGAAGTCAGAGAACCTGGATATGAATTCCAGATCTGCAATTTACTATTTGGGCAAACTTGTTCAAATTACTCAAACTTACCGAACCTCAGTTTCTGTATCATTATGAAACCAAACCCACTGCTATCAAGTGGATTACAACACATAGTGATACACAATGGGTTTCTAATGCAGTAAATCTTTACAGAAATAGCTTGTCTCATCTTCTTTCCATTGAGCAGATGGTGGGTTTGAACTGCCAACCTTAGTTAGTAGTCAAATGCCTTAGGCTCTGTGCCACCAGAGCTTCTTTTATCATAATGGGGAGAATAGTAATACTTGTTTTTATTGGCTAATAAAGAATCCTGGTGGTGTAATGTTTAAAGAATTCAGCTGCTAACTGAAAGGTTGGTGATTTGAACCCAATTGCAGCTCCATGGGAGAAAGATATGGCAGTCTGTTGCCCTAAAGATTACAGCTTTGGAAACCCTTGAAACAGGGCAGTTCTACTTTGTCCCATAGAATCACTATGAGTCAGAATCAACTCAACAGCAATGGGTTATTGTTTGTTTGTTGGTTTGTTTTCTTACTGCCTCAAGAGATTACTGCAAAATACAAAGGTTTTTGTAGATAGGGAAGTACAAGAGATAGTCCCAAATGAATAACTTGTTCCAACAGCAACCAAATTACCCTGGATTGTTAGAAAACCATATGATCACAAGTTTTTGTCCTATTACTTTCCTTTTGGAGGTATTGATATAACTAATACCCTCCTCTTTTCCTAAGTAATCTGTATAAATGCCAGTGGTGCCAATTTATGTAAGGCTTAAAGACTAGAGAAGCAGATTCAGCAACAACATAAAAATATATGTAAGATAAAGGATTTCTTGAGTAAGTCTGAATTCTCCAGGCTTTAACCTGTGCTATTTTCTCTCCCTGATTTACCTTTACATACTTTCTTCACCTATATAATTTAATGCCTACATAGAATAGATTTAAATAATTTCTTCTAGAGTTCCAATAAGATGGTAAAATAGGCAGACAAACTACACAGACCCTCTTGTTCTGGTTACGTAGTGCCTCTCTGAAAAGAAACATACCACAGACAGGATGGCCTTAACAGACAGGAGTTTATTCTTACAATTTGGAGGATTTAAGTCCAAGTTAAAAGTGCCAGGCTCTAGCAGCTGGGTGAAAGCCCCTCAAACTTGGGGTCCAGCTCTCCTCCTGCTCCTGACCCACTGGAGCTACAGGCATTTCTTCACTCAGACAGCTGTTGGTTGCTGAGGCTGAGAAGCCCCAAAGTTGACAAGTAAAAAGGCACTGTGCCAATGTTACCAATCCACATGGCAGGTCATTAACTTAAGTCCACTCTAAGCCCCAAGGTCTGCAGAGCATAGCAGGCTGCTGAGCAATGGCAAGGCTACATGCAGGGTCTAAGCATGCCAAAGGCTAGAGACCATTCTCAAAACTTCTCCTTATATACAGGAAGCAGACCACATCCCAAAGGCAGCTACTCAGCTGCTCATAGTAGATTCCACCATGAAGTTGATTACCAGTCTCATCATGGGGAATACTACATCCAGCTGTTCAGCCACTCAACCAGGCCTAGCCAAGTTGACACGCAAGCATAACCATCACACCTCTTCAACAAAGAAAAGGGGAACCAATTAACACAGATACAGAAAATAATCCTGCAGTCCTAAGCTTTGAAAGGAGGGATATAGAAGCGGACTAAACTCCAACTGGTAGAAGAACCTACATGAAACCACCAGAAAAGGAGATATGGAGCTGTGGTCTGTCAGAGATCCTGACAGCATGGGCAGTTTGGATATTGCCAAGTGGTGTTAGGACCTAAGAATTAACCTAAAAATTGGACCTCCTAGCCAGGGGCTCCACAGAGGACTGCACTGGTGGCTGGTGAATGAAAGGGGAATCAGCAAAGAGGGAGACAGGCTGAGCTGTGGACTTCTGACTGTCCAGATGGCACAGCCATTTTGAATGTTCACAACCTGTTCAACCATTTTAGATATTTAAAGCAACAGTGTTCTATCAGATTACAGGGACCTAAGAATAGGTTCTACTTGCTGGGACAGCAAGGACACTATGGACATGAATGACTGGAAAGATTCAAGTTTTCAGCTTTCTCTCTCTTCCCTATTACTGCTTCCCATTTTTTCCCCCTCATGGTTAACCCCATTCCTTGTTTTCCTTTTGCATTTTTCCCATTTTTTTAATTCATTATTCTCTTACTCTACCTCTTTTCTCTTATTGCCCCCTCCCCAGATATTGCAGGTTTGTTTGTTTTCTTCCCTCTTTTCTTTTTTTGGTGAGTGTTCCTGTGTGTTCCTGTGATGTATTTTTTGCCTGCCTGCTTTTACTTTTATGATGATTTTTCAATTGTTGTTTTTGTCTTACTGAGTGGGAGACAGCAACCATGCCCATACAACACAATCACACCCACACCTTCTGCAGCTTCACTTACTAAGTGAGAACCACCTCTTCCTTCTCCACCAACTAGCCAACGATAAACAACCATTAAGAAGAGCCTCACTCACCCTTAGCTTCTTATCACAAATAGTTAACAGAGACCTAAAAACAACAATGTCCCAATGCCTAGGAGAAAACAGACCATCATAGTGCACACAAAGAAGCAAGATAAAGTGGTAGAAACAAGGGAGCAGGATACAGACCCAGAACACATCCCTGAGGAAGAAGCACCATTGGAACTCCCTGATAAGGATTTCAAAAGAATTATATTTAGGCATCTCCAAAGGATGAGAGAGAGAGACCAAAGAAAATACTGACAAAATTAAGGAAAACACAGAAAAAACATAGAACAATTTTGTAAGAAAATACAAGAACAAAATGAAAAATTAGAAATTATACAAAAGCTACACACAGGAATCCAGAAGATTAATACTAAGTTTTCAGAAATAGATAACACACTGAAAGGGGAAAGGAGTAGAATTGAATCAATGGAAGACAGAATTAATGAGATTGAAGGCAAATGCCTGAATACTTCTTTGGAAAGGGATCAATCAGAAAAAAAAATCAAAACAAAATGAAGAAAAGTTCATGTGGGATACCATAAAAAGGAATAACCTATGTGTAATCAGAATTCCAGAACAGGAAGAGAAAAAGAAAACCACTGAAAAAATTGTCCAAGATTTGTTGGAAGAGAACTTCCATGACATGATGAAAGATGAGAATATAGCCATTCAGGAAGTCCAACAAGCCCCAAAAAGGATAGGCTAAAAAAGAAAATCACCAAGACATATCACCATCAAACTCATCAAAACCAAAGACAAAGAAAGAATCTTGAAAGCAACACAGGAAAAACAAAAAGTTACCTACAAAAGGCAACTGATAAGAATAATCCCTGATTTCCAAGCAAAAATCATGCAAGTGAGAAGGCAATGGGATGGTGTATATAAAACTCTGAAAGAGAAAAATTTTCAACCAAGAATTATATAACCAACAAAATTGTCCCACGAATATGATGGTGAGAGTAGGAGATTTCCAGATAAGCAGAAATTAAGGAAATTTGTTAAAACCAGACCAACCTTCCAGGGATACTAAAGGGAGTCATTTGAACAGAAAACCAATAATAGTGAACAACAGCTGACCATAAACACACACGATGACATAACCCAGAAACCAACACAGCTATGGAAATATCCAAAGTAAAATAAGCTTACAAGATTGTAAACAGGGAACCAGATATCAATTGGCAAATGAGGACAACTACAAACCAAAAGAGGGGGGAAATAGTGTAGTTGCAGAATGCTAAATGGTGAGGAAGTCAAGAGAGTTGCAAGACAGAATGGAGTATTCTAAACTTGGGGAGAAAAATATAAATCACATGGTAACCTCAAAGAAAAATGATAAACCTTCGCATCACAACAAAAAAAGAGGACAAGCACAGATATTCAGCAAATGCTAAAACAACAGCAACAAAAGAAATGATAACATGATTCATAAACATAACATAAACAGAAAATTTTATGGAACAAAGAAACTAGAAACACCAGGAAAAAAACATATAACAAAACGACAGCAACAAATTCATACTTGCTGATAATTACAATGAATGTGAATGGATTAAATGCACCACTTAAGAGACAGAGAGTTGCAGAGTGGATAAGAAAACAACCCATCAATATGCTGTCTACAAGAGACACACCTTAGAGACAAAGACAAAAATAGACTAGAAATCAAAGGTTGGAAAAACATATATCAAGCACATGGCAACCAAAACCGAGCAGGAGTGACAATATTAATTTCTGATCAAATTGACTTTAAGACAGAAAACACCCTGAGAGACAAGGAAGGACATTATATAATAATTAAAGGATCAATTGAACAAGAAGATATAACCATAATAAATATCGATGGATGCAATGTAAAAGCCCCAAAACACATAAATCAGACTTTAACAGAATTGAAAAAGCAAATAGATGACTCCACAGTCATAGTAGGAGAGTTTAATACACCACTGTCAATGAAAGACAGAACAACTGGAAAGAAACCAATAAAGATGCAAAAGAGCTAAACAATACAATCCACCAACTTGACTTCATAGACATCTACAGAACCTTTCACCCAACAACGGAACAATATACATTGTTTTCCCAGTGCACATGGAACATTCTCTAGGATAGAACTTATGTTAGGCCATAAAGTAAGCCGTAATAAATTGAAAAAACATTGAAATATTACAAAGCATCTTCTCAGATCACAATGCTATCAAATTATAAATCAACATTAGGAAGATCAATGGAAAAAGAGCAAACACATGGAAACTGAACAACATCCTCATCAAAAGTGACTGGGTTACAGAAGAAATAAAATATGAAATTAAAAAATTCCTTGAATCAAAAGAGAATGAAAACAAAACATAACAAAATCTTTGGGACAGAAGAAAAGCATTGTTCAGAGGCCAATTTATAGCAACAAAGGCACACTTCAGAAAACAAGAAAGAGCCAAAATCAAGACCTTAAACAATTAGAAAAAGAGCAGCAAGAAAACCCTATGGTCACCAGAAGAAAGGAAATAATAAAGATTCAAGCAGAAATAAATGAAACAGAAAACAGAAACACAATAGCAAGTCAACAAGACAAGGAGTTGTTTTTTTGAAAAAATTAATAAAATTGACAAACCACTGGCAAGTTTAACAAAAGGAAGAGAGGGAGAGAATACATATAACATGAATGAGAAATGAAACGGGTGACTTCACAATAAAATGAAATAAAATAAAAAGGATAATATCAGGATACTATGAAGAACTGTACTCCAACAAATTTGAAAATCTGGAAGAAATGGACAGATTTCTAGAAACACACCACTTGCCTAAACTAACACAGACTGAGAGGGAAAAGTTGAACAGATTCATAGCAAAAGAAGAAGTTGAACAGGTCATAAAAAAATTACTAACAAAAAAAGTCCCGCCCCAGAGTTTTCTCTGGACAATTCTACCATACATTTGGAGAAGAACTAAAACCAGTCCTGTTCAAACTATTCCAAAACATAAAAAAGGATGGAATCCTCCCAAATTCATTTTATGAAGCAAGCATAACCTTGATACCAAAACCAGGCAAACCAATCAAACCAAACGCACTGCTGTCAAGTAGGATCTGACTCATAGCGACACCTCCTTGAGTTTCCAAGGTGATATCACAATGGAAGTAGATAGCCCAACCTTCCTTCCGAGGAGTCACTGGTGGGTTTCAACTGCCAGCCTTCTGGTTAGCAGTCAAAGGTCTAAGGCACTAAACTACAACCAATATCCCTCATCAATACAGATGCAAAATTCTTCAACAAAATCCTGCCCAATAGATTCCAACAACATATCAAGAAAATAATTCATTATGACCAAGTGAGGTTCATATCAGGTTTGCAAGGAGGGTTCAACATTACAAAAACAATCAACGTCATCCACCACATAAATAAAACAAAGGGAAAAAAAAATCACATGATCATATCAATTGATGTTGAAAAGGCATTTGATAAAATCCAATACCCATTCCTGATCAAAACTCTCAGAAAAATAGGAATAGAAGGGACATTCTTCAACATAATAAAGGGCTTATATACAAAACCAACAGCCAAGGTTATTCTCAATGGATAGACACTGAAACCATTCCCCCTGTGAATGGGAATCAGATAAGGTTGCCCTCTGTCATCACTTCTATTCAAAATTGTTTTGGATGTCCTAGCCAGAGCTATAAGGCAAGAAAGGGTAATCAAAGGCATCCAAATTGGTACAGAAGAAGTCAAACTGTCCCTATTTGCTGATGATATGATTCTATACCTAGAAAACCCAAGAGACTCAGTCAAAAATCTATCAGAACCAATTGAGAGATTTAGCATAGTGGCAGGATACAAGATCAACATACAAAAAATCAGTTGAATTTCTCTACACCAGCAAAGAAAATGCTGAAAAAAAAAAAAATAAATAAGGAAATCATTACCATTTATAATAGCTACCAAAAAAAGTAGAATACTTGGGAATAAATTTTACCAGGGACAAAAAAGACCTGCACAAAGAAAACTATAAAAGACTACTTCAAGAAACAGTAAGAGATCTACATAAATGGAAGAACATACCATGCTTGTGGATAGGAAGATTGAATATTGTGAAAATGTCAATTCTATCCAAAGCAGTCTATACATTCAATGAAATCCCAAACCAGATCCCATTAACATTCTTTAAGGATATGAAAAAAAACATTCACTAACTTACTTTATACACTAGGAGCTCTGGTAGCATAGTGCCTAAGGCACTTGACAGCTCACCAGAAGGCTGGCGGTTCAAACCCACCAGCCACTCCTCGGAAGG
>NW_006921662.1:5570260-5576466 GCF_000298275.1 Orycteropus afer afer
ACTTCTCCAAAAGATTCAAAAGAGAACCTACAGACTGGGAAAAAAATATTCAGCAATGACCTATCCGACAAGACACTTATCTCTAGAATTTATAGAAAACTCCAACACCTCTACAACAAAAAGACAAATAATCTAATTTAAAAATGGGCAGAAGACATGAATAGACACTTCATCAAAGAGAATATTCAGATGGCCAACAAACATGAAGAAATGCTCACAATCATTAGCCGTTAGAGAGATGCAAATCAAAAGAAAACTGAGATACCATCTTGCCCCAGCACTAGTAGGAAAGGTCAAGAAGACAGAAAATAACAAATGCTGACAAGGATGCAGAGAGATTGGGACTCTCATACACTGCTGATAGGACTGTAAAATGATACAACCACTATGGAAAACACTATGGCACTTCCTTAAAAAGTCGGAATTGAAAATGTCATCTGACCCAGACAGTCCATTGTTATTGTCGTTGTTGTTATGTGCCATCAAGTGACTCATAGTGACCCCTCCTTGGGTTTCTGAGGCAGTATCACTACAGAAATAGATTGTCCAACCTTCCTTCAGAGGATGGCTGGTGGGTTTGAACAACCAGCCTTCTGGTTAGCAGTCAAGTGCCTTTGGCACTATGCTACCAGAGCTCCTAGCCACTCCATTACTAGGTATATATTCTAAAGAAGTGAGAGCCAGGACAATAAAAGATATATACACACCCATGTTCATCGTAGCACTATTTACAATAGCTAAAATATGGAAGCAACCTAGGTGCCCATCAACAGAAGAATGGATAACCAAACTATGATACATGCACACAATGGAATACTATGCAGTATTAAAGAATAATGTAGCATCTGTGAAACACCTCATAACATGGATGAACTTGTAGGACATTATGCTGAGTGAAATAAGTCAATCACAGAAGAACAAATACTGCATTAGTCCATTATTGTAAAATGTCAAGGAAATGTTTATTTATATATGGAAGGAAATTTTCTTTGTGGGTTATGAGGGGTAGGAGGAGAGGGAAGGAAACACTTTAGACAGGTAGAGACAAGTATTGATTTGGGTGAAGAGAAGGGCAATGTACTAAATGTGAGTGATCAACATAGTGACATTGAGGAAGAGAAAGATACAGAGAGGTGCATGCGAGGTACAGACAACAAAGATGAACCCTTTTGCACATACAGTACTGCTTTGTCAGTGAAGACAAATATTTACCTAAAGGTGCATAGACGAGTGGACAGGCTGAACTATTAGGTATGTCTATGCAGAGGGGAGTATGCCCAAGACCACGTATAGGGTTGGCAGACAATGGTTCTACAAGTGTGTTTCTATGTTCTGTAAGAAATCCTAGGTATACAGGAGAGCTGACAAGGGACAAGGTTGTAGTCATTTCTTGGCCACAGCCAGCTACCCAGAGGGAGCAAATAGTTGGACCTGTGAGTCAGGATCATAGTCACAGGGGACATCGAGCTCAATTGGCACATCATACTACACAAAAACATTGTTCAACATCCTATTTTGTGAGTAGCAACTGGGATCTTAAAAGCTTGCAAACAGCCATCTAGATGCAACTATGGGTCCCTCCTCATCCAGAGCAAAGAAGAATGAAGAAAACAAAAGATACATGGAAACAATTAGTCCAAGCAACTGGTAGACCATGCAATCCTCAGCCTATATGACTATGAGTTCAAAAGATCTACATGGTGCCCAGCTACCACTGTCAACCACTTGGAGGGGGATCTATGTAGGACATCCTGATAGAATAGGAAAACAATGTGGAACAAAACTCAATTTTTTAAAAAAAAAAAGGGATCAGGTTTACTGGTCTGATAGAGCCTGATGGAACCACTGAGACTATGGCCCCTAGCTGCCCTTCAGGTCTGGAATTGAACTCACTCCCTGTGGCTTCCAGCCAAACAAAAGACAGGCATATGAGCTGAATATTTACAAGTAGATACACTCCTTAGAGAGATCAATCATGGGAGAATAGAAGGGGTGTGGATGCACAGGGAGACAGCTGGTGGGGGGCAGGATTACATGGGAGGAAAGGACACAGGGAAGAGGTACATATGGGGAGGAAGTGGGAGGGAGGAAGAGGGAGCTGTTGCATTGTGATAAATTGTGGTCAATGTCATAAGACAAAGCATATGTGAGTTGCTGTATGGAAAGTGCATTTGCTCTGTAAACTTTCACCCAAATCACAATAAAAAATTTTTAAAAAAGTTTCTTCTATTGTCTTCCTTGAGTGCCCCCACCCCTCAGATGTGAATTCTACTTCCTCTGTTGATCCTATATTATTTGTTTCCTTTCCTCTATGATTGTACTCATCACATTTTATTTTAACTATTCACCAGGCTTTCTCTCCCCAGTTTGAAGTGAGGCCCTGGAAGGCAAAGAACTTTGCTTAATTTATCTCTATATCCCTTCTCTCTAAGATTTGGTATGCCATATAGTTGTTGTTTTAGTTAGGTGTCATTTTGTTGATTTCAACTCACAGCAACCCCATGTGACAGAGTAGAATGGCCTCAGAGATTTTTCTAGGCTGTAATCTTTATGTGAGCAGATCACCAAGTCTTTTTGCTATGTGGAGCCTCTGAGTGGGTCCAAAGCACCAGGGCTCCTTTGGCATATAGTCAAAAACCAAAACCAAGCACACTGCTGTTAAGTTGATTCCAACTCACAATGACCTCTCCTTGGGTTTCCAAGGTAGTATCTCTACGGAAGTAGATTGCCTAGTCTTCCTTCTAAGGAATGGCTGGAGGGTTTGAACCTCCAGCCATCTGGTTAGCAGTCAAATGCCATAGGCACTATGCCACCAAAGCTCCCAGATAGTAGAGGCTCAAAGTGGTTTTTGAGTATAAAATGGGATCCATGGTTTATAGTCAATCAGACTTGAGAAATAAACTTTGGCTGAAAAACAAATTAATTTTATGAATGAAAAGGAACTCAAGTGGGGCAATATACCATGTAAGGAATAGACAAGAAATTTGTAGGCAATTATTCAGTATCAACAAGGCTAAGTGAAGAAAAGATGTACAGTAAAACTTGCAAAGCTGGAACCTATGTAAGGCAGGGACCTGTCAGAGAAGGAAAACTCAAATATTTTCCACTAGAACAAGTGATAGAAAAGTGGTTTCACAGCACCCTGTCAATGTGGAAAACTTAATGAGATCCAGAAAAACAAGGCAGTACTATAGAGTTCTGCTCTCACAGGTTTCACTATATTTTGAATAGGCTAGTTAATAAAATATTTAAAGAACACGTTGTTGTTGTTGTTGTTGTTGTTGTTATGTGCCGTGGAGTAGACCTGACTCATAGCAACCCCTTCTTGGGTTTCCAAGGCAGTATCACTATGGAAGTAGATTGCCCAACCTTCCTTCCAAGGAGTGGCTGGTGGGTTTGAACCGCCAGCCTTCTGGTTAGCAGTCAAGTGTCTTAGGCACTAGGCTACCAGAGCTCCCAAAGAACAAGTAGAATCATTCAATATAGTAAGTTATTTACTCATTAATTAATCAATTTATTTGTTCATTCAGTGAGGACTTCTGAGTGCTTGCTATGTACCATTCCTTAAGCCATTAAAATAAATAGGATATGGCTCCCTTCCTTGATGATTTTATAATACTGTAATTTCACATGAAGCATTTGGGGAGAACATCATAGTATAGTGTAAAATTGGAAGAATAGTCTGGTGGGTAAATGCTCATAAGCCACAGGGCTAGTAAACAAGTACACGAGCCAAGTAAAAATATAGAACACATCCATGCTCCATTTTGTCTCCACAATAATCATCAAGCAAAGGCTGAAGTCCTAGCTCCCTGCTCTCACTTAGGAAAACCAGAGCCAGTCTTGCTGAATTGAAATTGCCTGAGCACAGAGGAACAAACTTCCCAGGAGATCTGTCCACAACAGAAGCCAACTCTGCAACCAGTAAGCCTCATGCTCAGAATGTCATTTTTATGGAGTGCTTCACAGAGTTTTTCTTCTTTTTTTACTCTTCCTATTTCCTTCTCTTCTTCTCCCTTTTTCTTTATCTTAACAATCATTTTTATTCTTATTCTTTCCCATATTTTCCCAATCTACCATGATTTAAAAGGCTGCAGTCACAGTGACACTTTCACCTCTTTGAGTCTAAATCTACAACAATCCCAACTTTATAAAGAGAGTTTAGAACACAAGTTTTCTAAATTGACTGCACTTAGGAAAGGCTTAGCAAGTTTTTAAAAACACTTGTAGTGGATCCCATGCTCAGAGCTTCTGATTTAATTGGTTTGGGTTATAGCCTGAGCATCAAGATTGTTAAAACTCCCCAAGGGATTCACATATGTAAGCCAAGGAAGGACTATTTAAGTGAGGAGGGGGGAGATCAGATATAAATGAGATATAAGTGAGGGGACTCTGGGTTCAGATGAGAAAGCGTCACTTATTTTATTATTACTATTATTATACAACACATTTCAGGGGAATTGAGAGCTTAATTGACCTTAGTTGCATCTTCTACACATTTCCTGCACACATTTCTACATATTTCCTACAACTTATGTTGACTTGATCATTCACTAGTAGTTAAGTTAATCAGTAACTGGTCAAAGAAACTCTGTCAATGAAGATTATTGTAGCAGCCCACTCAAGGAGTATTTTCTGCCTCTCAGAACACAAAACTGAGATGGAAGAAGACAACACTAAATCCATTCTCATGGTCCCCACTGCTTTAGAGAAATCTGAATAAGCCCAAGAGAAATGGTTTTGAGCAAATAAGTACTTTTTTTCTTTTTTTTTTTTTTTCCATTTTCCCATTCTAAAAAATGCTGTTCTTAATAGACATCTTAAAGTTAGTTCAGTACAGATTAACTTTAAAATCCTGATGCCACTTATCAAAAGGTAGGTTTATAACTGACTTATTTATTCCAAGCACTCATTGTACTCTCTATTTAGGTAATGCCTAAGTATAGCTAGTTACCCTGACACATCAGCAGATCCTGTGAGCTCAGAAAAAGAAAATGAATAATTTATAGGAAAACAGTTCAACTTTATCAAATTATTAATGTTTTTAAAAAGCTAAAATTCTTGGATTCTAAAGTATCTGACCTTGAAATGCTTGCAATTTAGTTTAGAACTCCTTACTTCACTATACAGAAGCTCTGGTGGTGTGGCACCTAAGGCATTTGACTGCTAACCAGAAGGCTAGAGGTTCAACCCCACCAGCCACACCTCGGAAGGAAGATTGGGCAATCTACCTCCATAGTGGTGTTGTTGTTGTTGTTTTTATTTTCTGTCGAGTCGGACCCGACTCATAATGACCCCTCCTTGGGTTTCCAGGGCAGTATCAGTATGGAAGTAGATTGCCCCATCTTCCTTCCGAGGAATGGCTGGTGGGTTTGAACCGCCAGCTTTCTGGTTAGCAGTCAAGTGCCTTAGGCACTATGCTACCAGAGCTCCCAAACCCAAGCAGGGGTCACCATGAGTCTAATCCAATTGGGAGTCAAGTAGAGGTAAGAGATGAGGAAGAGAAAGACATGTGGAAAAGAAACTCTTTGTTGTTGTTGTTGTTATGTGCCATGGAGTCGTACCCGACTCACAGCAACCCC
Source organism: Orycteropus afer afer (assembly GCF_000298275.1). Lineage (NCBI taxonomy): Eukaryota > Metazoa > Chordata > Mammalia > Tubulidentata > Orycteropodidae > Orycteropus > Orycteropus afer. Next base: position 5,575,843 of record NW_006921662.1, read on the forward strand.
TCCTTGGGTTTCCGAGGTGGTATCACTACGGAAGTAGATTGACCAACCTTCCTTCCAAGGAGTAGCTGGTGGGTTTGAACTGACAGCCTTCTGGTTAACAGTCAAATGCCTTAGGTACTATGCTACCAGAGCTCCTATTTAAACTTAGAGTCAATGAAATATATGTTTATAAGATGTTTGAAGGTTTTGAAGACTACATTTTTTAATTGTTCCTCTAAAATATTTTCAAGATCTATCATTTAGAGTAATTCCAAAGGCTTTAAGATCACATTACATTTACATGCAACTTATTTTTTCTTTCAGAAAACCTTATCAGAATAGTTCTGGCTGCTGAATTCCACATGCTTCTTCCTTGCATTACATATGACTTGTGATTCTCAAGCACCATCTTGCACAGTGGGAAGTTCAATACATTTTTCCATTCTACTTCCATACTTTCTATTCATACACACAATTTTTAGAAAACAGGAATTACTTCTATACATTAAATGAAAATATGATTGTACTCTGATACAGGTCAATGCAAGCAATCCTCAATTTACAATTAGTTTTGCTCCAAAGTCCGTGTGTGATGAGGCTATAACTTGAAAAATATTTTTCTTCTTGAAATAATTTATAAATAAA
>NW_006921662.1:5576637-5578307 GCF_000298275.1 Orycteropus afer afer
TATATATATATAAAGAGCTTGTTTTACATTGAGAGTCACTCGTACATTTAGTTTCATTCTCCATTCTCCATGTCCAACCCTAACCCAGTCTCCTCCCCTCCCTATCCTGCAACACTCCCCCTGTGCCTAACCTAGTCTCCTCCCCTCCCTATCTGCAACACTCTCCCTGTGCCCCTCATAATCATGCACTCCTGTTTGTCCTGCATTTCCTCAGTTTGAATGTTGATCCTTTGGTGTCCCATGGTATATTGCTTTAAGGATGTATTACCATTGAGTATGTGGGTGCGACATCCTGGGTTGAGGGATTTGCCTGTATATCTTGTTAACTATTGGGCTGAGAGCCCGCCCCTGGGGGTGAGTTTTATTCCAGGTGCTGAATGTATGTCAGGGCCATAGTATTGGGAGTCTCACCAGACTTCATCTGACCAGTAATTCCGGTCATTATTGAGTTTTTGGATTTTGTTCCACGTTTTCCCTACCACCCTATTCAGGATCTCCAGATTTGATCCTTTCCTGAGTGGTTGGCATCGGTGCAGGGCACCATCCGGTTCTTCTGGTCTTGAGAGCCACTTTTTTTGTGTGCGTTCTTCACTTCTGACACTAGGAGATCATTAGCTGCATCCTAGATGGCTGCTTGAAAGCATTTAAGACCCCAGTCACTACTCACCAATGTAGGATGTGGAGCAACACTTTTATGTATTTTGTTGTGCCAATTGAGTCTGATGTACCCCAGTACTATGGTCCTGAGGTAGTAGCTCTATTGGAACTCTCTTCCATAGTGTTAGGATGTCTGTAAGAGATTACTCTGTGTCTATCTTCTATTGTTTCTGTAAGGACTGCAGGTATTTTGTATCACTGATGTCTGTGCAAGATTAGTCTCAGCTGAATCTATCCTTGGTCTAGAGTATACCTCTATTCACAGATCCCTGCCTGATCATCTCAGGTATTTATATGTTTATCTGTATAGCCTAGTGTTTGGTGTTAATGGCAATGTGGTATTGTGGAGACATAGGTTGGTTTTAACATCTATCATCTATCTCTTATCTGCACAGTTCGGTGTCCTCTCTTTTCCCAATGTTATCATGGTGGTCATATATCCTTCCCGTATATCCCTCCCCCTACCCATGTCAGTGTGTAAGCCCCAACTAGCCCTAAATTAATCCTTCCCTTTCCCTCTCCATCCTGGTAACCTACTAGGTGAGTTCCCTTTCCCAAGCAAACCCTTCTCTGTCTTTCTACAGTAATGAGCTCATACAATACTTGTCTTTCTGGATTGACTTATTTCACTCAGCATAATGTCCTCCAGGTTCATCCACATTGCGAGATGATTTGCATATCCCTCATTGTTCTTTACTGTGGCATAGTATTCCATTGTGTGGATATACCATAACTTGGTTATCCATTCATCCATTGATGGGCATTTAGGTAGTTTCCATCTCTTTGCTATGGTGAATTGTGCTGCAGTGAACATAGGTGTACATATGTCTGTTCATGTGCTCTCTCTCACCTCTTTAAGGTATATTCCTAGTAATGGAATTGCTGGGTCAAATGGTACTTCTATTTTCAGGTGTTTAAGGAAATGCCAGCTTCTCGGATTATTTGCTCAGCATATAGATTGAATAAGTGTGGAGAAAGGATACAACCCAGATGCACTCCCTTCTTGATTTTAA
>NW_006921662.1:5580017-5595936 GCF_000298275.1 Orycteropus afer afer
GATCCAGCTTGAGTTTGTTTTTGTGTATGGGGTGAGGTATGGGTCTTGTTTCATTTTTCTACAGGTGGATATCCAGTTTTGCCAGCACCATTTGTTAAAGAGGCTATCCCTTCCTCATTTAATGGGCTTTGGGCCTTTGTCAAAGATCAGTTGTCCATAGATGGATGGGTCTATATCTGAGCTTTCAATTTTTTCCATTGGTCTATCTGTCTATCATTGTATCAATACCATGCTGTTTTGACTACTGTGGCTATATAGTAGTTCTTAAGATCTGGGAGTGTGAGACCTCCCACTTTGTTTTTCTTCTTGAGAAGTGCTCTGCTTATTCTAGGTCTCTTTCCTTTCCATATGAAATTAATAATTATGTTTTCCATGTCCTTAAAGAATTTTGTTGAAATCTGGATCGGGATTGCATTAAATGTATAGATTGCTTTTGGTAGTATTGACATTTTCACAATGTTTAGTCTACCTATCCATGAACAAGGCAGGATACTACATATCCATTTATGTAGTACCCTTGTTGGCTCTTGTAGCAGTGTTTTGTAGTTTTCTCTGTATAAGTCTTTTGTGTCTCTGGTGAGGTTTATTCCTAGATATTTTATCTTTTTCGTAGCTATAGTGAATGGTATGGTTTCCCTTATTTCTTTATTAGAGGAGTCCTTGCTTGTGTAGGGAAATCCAACTGATTTTTGTATGTTGATCTTGTATCCTGCCACTTTGTTGAACCTCTCTATTAGTTCCAGTAGACTTTTTATTGAGTCCCTTGGGTTTTGTATGTATAGGATCATATCATCTGCAAATAGAGAGAGTTTTAATGCATCTTTGCCAGTATGTATGCCTTTTATTTCTCTTTCTTGCCTTATTGCCCTGGCCAGAACTTCCAATACAATGTTAAATAGAAGTGGTGATAGAGGCCATCCCTGTCTGGTTCCTGTTTGTAAGGGGAATGCCTTGAGTCTTTCTCCATTAATAACGATGTTGGCCATTGGCTTTGCATAGATACCCTTTATTATGTTGAGGAATTTCCCCTCTACCTCTATTTGCTGAGAGTTTTAATCAGGAATGGATGTTGGATTTTATCAAATGTCTTTTCTGCATCAATTGATATAATCATATGGTCCTTTTCCTTTGTTTTGTTTATGTGGTGGATTACACTGATTGATTTTCTGATGTTGAACCACCCTTGCAACTCTGGTATGAATCCCACTTGGTCCAAATGTATTAATTTTTTGATATGTTGTTGGAGTCTCTTGGCCAGGATTTTGTTAAAGATTTTTGCATCTATGTTCATGAGTGATATTGGTCTGTAGTTTTCCTTTCTAGTGCTGTCTTCCCCTGATTTTGGTATTAATGTTATGCCTGCTTCATAAAATGTGTTTGGGAGTACTCCATCTTTTTCTATGTTCTGGAATAGCTTGAGTAGCATAGGTGTCAACTCTTCTCTGAATATTTCATAGAATTCTCCAGTGAAGCCATCAGGGCCAGGGCTTTTCTTTGTGGGAAGTTTTTTTATGACCTGTTCAGTATCTTCCCTTGTTATGGGTCTGTTTAAGTTTTCTATTTCTGAGGGGGATAATTTAGGTAGATCTTGTGTTTCTATAAACCTGTCCATCTCTTCTGGATTCTCATATCTGTTGGTGTAGAGTTTTTCATAATATTCTGTCAGTATGTTTTTTATTTCAGTTGGTTCTGTTGTGATGACACCATTTTCGTTTATAATTCTTGTGATTTGGATCTTCTTTTTCTTTTGTTAGATCTGCCAATGGTTTATCTATTTTATTAATCTTTTCAAAGAACCAGCTCTTTGTTTTGTTGATTTTCTCTATGTTTTTTTTGTTTTGTTTTGTTTTCTGTTTCATTTATTTCTACTCTGATCTTTATTATTTCCTTGCTTCTAGATACCGTAGGACTCTTTTGTTGTTCTGTTTCTAGTTGTTGTAGTTGATAAGTCAGAGTGTTGATTTTGTTTCTTTCCTCTTTTTTGATGTCTGCATTTATTGCTATAAACTGTCCTCTGAGTACTGCTTTTGCTGTGTCCCATAGGTTTTGGTAGGATGTATCTTCATTCTCATTAGTTTCTAGGAATTCTTTCATTTCAGTTTTTGTCTGTTTTGTAGCCCAATTGTTTTTAAGCAGAGAGTTGTTCAGCTTCCATATGTTTGATGCTTTTCCTTGCTCTTCCTATTATTAATTTCTAGTTTTATAGCATTGTGGTCAGAGAAGATGCTTTGCAGTATTGCAATGCTTTTGAATTTATTGAGGCTTGTTTTATGTCCTAGCATACGGTCTATTCTGGAGAAGGATCCATGTGCACTGGAAAAAAATGTGAATTGTGTTTTTGCTGGGTGAAATACTCTATATATGTCTATAAGTTCCAGTTGATTGATTGTGTTGTTAAGTTCTTCTGTATCTTTGCTGAGCTTCTTTCCCGTTGACCTATCGCTCCTTGAAAGTGGTATGTTAAAATCCCCCACTATTAACATAGAGTTGTCTACCATTCCTTTTAATTCAGTTAATATTTGCTTCATGTACTTTAGAGCATTTTCATTGGGTGCATAAATGTTTATTATTGTAACCTCTTCTTTGTCGATTGACCCTTTCAGCATCTTATAATGCCCATCCTTGTCTCAAGATGTTTTTCACTTAATGTCTATTTTATCAGAAATAATAATTGCTACCCCTGACCTTTTTTGGTTTCCATTGGCTTGGTATATTCTTTTCCATCCTTTAACTCTTAATTTGTTTTTGTCTTGTGTCTAAGGTGTGTCTCTTGCAGATATTGATAGGTCTTCTTTTCTTATCCAGTCTACCACTCTCTTTCTCTTGACAGGTGCATTTAGTCCATTCACATTGAGTGTAATTAGTGATAGGTACCCACCAGCCACTCCTTGGAAGGAAGGTTGGGCAATCCTACTTCCGTAGTGATAACTGCCTCGGAAACCCAAGGAGGGGTCGCTATGAGTCGGGACCGACTCGACGGCACATAACAACAACAACAACAACATCAGTTGATTGGTGTCATTCTATTGTGTTTTTTTGTCATGTCATTGGTGATTCCTTAGTCCATGTATATTTCTGTGCTGAGTTCAGTTCGTTGGCTATTGCTTTCCCCCTTTTCTTCTTTATAGTCAGTTTTGTGTTTATTAAGCCCATATGTTTTCCTTCCTTCTGGATTTGCTTAGAAGAATTGTTACTCTTCTCTGTGTTTACCTTGGAGTATATTCTTGTCTCTATATTTTTAGAACAGTGCATGCTGCAAAGACATTATCGTATTTTCCTCTACATTTGAGGGTCTGTACCTAGAAGTAATATTCCCTCTGATAAGTTAGTTGCTATTGTGTGCTGCTTGAGTTCCTTGGTTTTTAAGGTAGAATGTTTTATGGTCTTATTATGAGTATCTATTTCTGATTTGGTGTTAGAGTTGATGTCACATAACCTGGTTTTGCTGATCTCTGTTATGGGTTCTCTTTTGGTAGGACTTCCTTAAGCATGTCTTGTAGGGTTGGTCTGGTTTTCACAAAGTCTTTTAATTTCTGTTTATCTGAGAATGCCTTGATTTTGCCCTCATATTTTATGGATAATTTGGCTGGATATAGGATTCTTGGTTGGAAGCTTTTCCCTTCAGAGTTTTATATATGCTGTTCCATTGTCTTCTTGCCTTTATGGTTTCTGCTGAGTAATCAGAGCTCAGCCTAACTGTTTGATTATTATAAGTAATACTTCTTTTTTCCAGGAAGCTCTCAAAATTTTTTCTTTGTCTTTGGTTTTGGAAAGTTTGATTATAATATGCCTCGGTGTCTTTCTTTTGGGGTCAATATTGTGTGAGGTTCTATGAGCTTCTTGGACAAATATCTTTTCTTCCTCCATGATATGGGGGGAAGTTTTCCACTAGCAGGTCTTTCACAATTTTCTTGGTGGTCTTTTTCGCCTCTTCTTGTTCTGGAATTCCAATGAGTTTTATATTGTTTCGTCTCATGTCATTGCATATAATTCTTAGGCTCTCTTCATTTCTCTTAAATCTTTGTTCTGATTTTTATTCATACTGGCTGGTGTCCAGGGATTTGTCTTCTAGTTGGGATATGCATTCTTCAGCCAGCTCTAATCTGCTCTTTTGAGCTTCTACTGTGCTGTGTAGTTCTGTCATTTTGGTGTTCATGGTTTGCATTTCAATAGATGTTTTCTGCATTTCTAACTGCTGTTTTTGTATGAGTTCTGATTGTGCATTAATCTTAATATTCTGTTCCTCATTGATTTTCCTGAGTTCCTCCAGGGAACTGTCTGTGTTCTCCTTGTTTCTGTTTGGGGTTTCCTTAGGCTTTTGTATAGCTCTACAAACATATCTTCTAAATTCCTTCTTAGATAATTCTATTGCCTCCTCTTCCTCCATGTATAATGAGACCTTTGTTTGTGGTTTTGCTTCTAATGTCTTGTCCTGTTTTTTTGTTTGATTTGAGGTTGCCTGTTGTTTCCTACATATTTTGAGGTTGTCTTTAGCTGCTGGTTACATGTTGATTTGTTTTGTCTTGGTTTTATGGTTTAATGTTTTGAAAAGATGAAGCTGGTGTATTTTATTTTATTATTGATTCAGGTATATTGGGTCACTCTGCTGTTTTCTTTGTGATGGTGGAATCACTGTGTGGAATGTGGATATGTGTTTGTATTTGTTTTAAAGAGGGTTTACAGTTTGAAGCAGGAGGTTTTATGGTAATTGGCTGAATATGGTTTCTTCTATTGAATGAGTGAAGTTATTGGCAGAGAAGGTGGGAGCAGAAGAAGGAAAGCCTGGTGTTGCTAGGGTCGGTTTCTAGGGCTTTACGTGGGCTGTTATTGATGATGTAGTTATTTGCAAGTCCATGGCTCAATCTCAGGAAAGATTCATGTTGTTAGGGAGTCACCACTTTCCACCAGGCTCAGGCACACTCTCAAAGACCCCACTTCTGAGGTCCCTTGGTGCCAAAAAGCCAATCCAAGGCAAATTCCCGAGACTGCACTCAGCCACAGCTTCCTTTCTCTCCCCAACCTGTCTGCCCGTGGTGCTGGCGCAATCCTCCCAGACCACAAATGGCTCGGGAGTTTGTATGATACCACCTACCTGCGGCACCAAAGATGCATGCGATTTCAGCTGTGCTGGAGTCAGGAGAGTACCTCATACTAAACTGTGGTCCCGATATCAGTGACAAGGATAAGCACAGAACTCTCAATGTCTCCCAGGCTGACCTAAGCCCACTCAGTGACCCACTGAGAGAGAAGTGAGCTCACCCTCCTGGAGCACCAGTGAGCTCTCTGCCTGAGTTTCAGTAGTGCTGCATGTGCCCGTTTGCACTTAGGTGACCCAAGTTACCAATAAAATCAGGTGCTGGAGGCAGATCCTTGGGGCTGTTTGCTGGGATGTTGGCGTGATCGCTGGTATGCTGATATAGGGTGTCTTCTTTCTTGGCTCATGGAGATCTCAGGTGGCTGCCCTCACCTGCCAGTCAGTGACTGCCCCAGGGAAGTTTCCAATGGCTTCTCTCAGCTGCCTGTTCATCCTCTGCCAGGTAGATCTTTCTTAAATAATCTCCCTGTGCTTTTCCTCTAATTCTGCTCTTCTATGTTTGGTGCACTCTGATTCAGTGAGCTTTTCAGAGCACCAAAATTCCTAATTCAAACTGCTGTACCTAGTTTTTCAAGCACTAAGATGCTAGAGGGAAATAGCGTGGTGCTTGCTGACAAGACTCCATTTTGAATCCCAAAGCTTTAACTCTTTGTGGAAGTAGACTGCCTCATCTTCCTTCCACAGAGCAGCTGGTAGGTTTGAACCACTGACTTTCTGGTTAGCAACCAAATGCCTTACCCACTATGCCACCAGAGCTTCTTAATTTATAAATAGCAGTTATAATTTCAGGTCAGTGCACAAAAAACATGATGGAGACTTGGGCATAATAGTGTGGACTTGAGTAGTGTACAGTGTTGTCAGGGACCATGCTATTACAGGAAAGTAAAAAGGAATAAGAAGAGCTTTGCTTCCTCTTTTTCAAGTTCAAAAATCACACATCCACTCTCTCAATCGAAACACGCATCCTCTCAGGGTAGCTCACCTTATCGAGAAATACGTTCCTTCCTTTCATCCTTACAGCACTGTAAGGATTTATTACAAGTTTACACTCAAGTAAACTATGGATCAGATAAGTTGAAAAGCTTGCCTAAGATGAAATACCAGAAGTAGTAGAGTGAGGATTCAAATTTACATTGGTCTTACTCCCAAGCAAATTAAAGAGAACTAGTAGAACTTAAGGAGCTCTGATAGCATAGTGCCTAAGGCATTTTTTGCCTGCTAACCAGAAGGCTGGTGGTTCAATTCCACCAGCCACTCCTCAGAAGGAAGTTTGGGCAACCTACTTCCATAGTGATACTGCCTCAGAAACCCAAGGAGGGGTCTCTATGAGTTGGAAGTGACTTGAGCCTATATTTATGTTTTTGAACTTTCTTTCTAAAAACCTACTGGATACCTGAAGTAGAATATATCATTTAAAAGTAGTCTATATATCAGGTAGACACACTATGCGGAGTGATGGATAATGGGAGAACAGAAGGGCAGTGTTCACACAGGGAGACAAGTCAGGGGCAGGAATGTGTGAGAGGGAAGGACACAGGGAAAAGGTAACTGGGAGGAAGCGGGAAGAGAGCTATTACATTGTGGGAAATTGCAGTCAATGTTGTGAGGCAACATGTGTATGAACTGCTGTATGGAAAATGAATTTGCTCTGTAAACTTTCACCCAAATTACAATAAAAATTTTAGAAAGAAAAAGTAGTCTATGATAAGTTGAAGATGCATATTTTAATCTCTATTAAAAAAAATAAAAATAATTCACTGCCATTGAGTCAGATCCAACTCATAGCGACCCCTCCTTGGGTTTCTGAGGCAGTGTCACTATGGAAGTAGATTGCTCAATCTTCCTTCTGAGGAGTAAGTAGCTGGTGGGTTTGAATCGCCAGCCTTCTGGTGAGCAGTTAAATGCCTTAGGCACTCCGCCACCAGAAACTACTAAAAACCAAAGAAGTATGCATATATATTAACATAAAGTGAAATATACACACAAATGCACCCTCAGTTATCCACATTGCTTAGTGCCAAAGGCCTGGTCATTATGCAAAACTCCATGTTATGTGAAAATTACATAATTTTCTTACTTGCCACCTTGTGCAACCTCCCTGCAGACATAGCTTTGATAATGTCCATGCAGAGGTGGTAGAAGAGGACATTTCAGGTCACAGTCTACCATCAGGTAGTGTGTTCCAACTCTCCCCAGTTCACAGTGCTCTTCTGCTCCCTCAATTGCTATATCCTGCACTCCTTTCCACCCAGAGTTACCACTTCCTTCTCCCCCTGCACCTCTGGGTCCTGTGTTCCTTAGGGGAACCCTCTCATTCCTGGTCCCCTTCCTCTCCAGGTATGTTTCTGAGACAACCCAAACCACCTATCCCTCCTGTACCCCAGGCAACTGATTTACTTCTTTCACCCCTAGGTACCCCTCCCCTCAGGTCCCTGGGGGCCCAGTAGACAGGGTCCTCCCTACCAGCTCAAATCTGTCCTCATGGCAGGGGCCACTCCCAGGACTGCCACCTCCTGGCTGAGGCTGAGATGCCCACTGCCTTCCCAATATAGCTCCCACTATTCCCCAGAAATTTCAAGCTCCTCCCCATGTTCCCTGGAGCTGTCTCTAAATTTAGGCAGCTGCTCAGGCTGCTACCTGTATGGCCTCCCTTCCCCCCTGAACAGAGAGGGGTTGCATCTCCCCTTCTCCTGCTGCTGCTTACGAATCCAAGGCTCTCCTCTTACACCATAGGCCAGCCTGCAGAGCCCATGCACAACAATAGGAGTCTCCAGTCTGCTCCATGTGGCAACCACCACACTACCCCCAGGCAGAGTTCATGACTGTTGTAGCCATGGTTCTGCACCCCCAGGCCCACTGCATCTTCCTGCATAGCTGGACTCATTCCACCCTTTTCCTTCACACCAAGCTTTATCCTACAGAACTGCTTCAAGCACCAGCTGAGAACTCTGTTCCAGGAGCATGGGACTGAGCCTGTCATGTTCTTCCTATGCACCCTGCTGAGGGCCCTAGCTTGTCCAGCCCACCACACTCACTTGTCTCCCGGGGGCCATGTGGATTTGCCCCTCAAGATGGTACTGCCTTTTGTACCCATTCATACCACTCACTGCCTGGCTCCTTCCACCTGGTATCCTGAGGGGAGGGGCCTGAATACCCTGTGGTGCTTCCTGTCTCCTCCCACCTTCACCTCCAGACATTGACATCAACCCACCATATAGTAGATTTTTAACTATTGTCTTATTGGGAAATGTCAGATAATGAGATATTTGGTAAGTGAGGAGTAGGTGTACTCAGTTCAAAAGAAGAGGAAAGAAAACTAAAGAGAATAATAATAATGCCAAAATAAAAATAGCGAGAGACAAATAAAAAAAAATAATAATAGCAAAACAATACCCTTAATCTAACCATACCAAAACCAAACTCACTGCCGTTTAGTGGGATCCGACTCATGGTGACCCCTCCTTGGGTTTCCAAGGCAGTATCACTATGGAAGTAGGTTGCCCAATCTTCCTTCCAAGGAGTGAGAATTAAATTAAATTAATATAATTGGTCTTAAACACTCTAATTAAAGGCAAGTATAAGGGTCCCTGATTGGTACAAATATTTAACATATTTGACTGCTAACCAAAAGGTTGATGGTTCAGGTCCATCCAGAGGTGCCTCAAGAGAAAGGACTGGCAATCTGCTTCCACAAAATTGCCACTGAAAACCCTGAGGGGGTACACTCTGGCAGCCACATACATGGTGTCATCATGAGCTGGAGTCAACTCCAGAGCAGCTGTGCTATAAGGTTTTATCATACCAAATTAAAAAAAAAAAAAAAAAGACATGCTCTTTTCAAGCCTGCAGTTTAATACAAAATGTTGAAAAGAACAAAATTCAAAATATGCAGCAATTTAAAAATACAATGTGCAAAATAAATAAACACAAAATGATTAAAAGTGAAAATGAAGGAAAAAGATATACCATATAAACGTTAATCATAAGAAGGATAAAGTAACTACCCTAATACCAGACAAAGTGAACTTGAAGAGAAGAATTATTACCATGGATAACAAAGAACATTTCATAATGATGTTGTTGTTGTTATGTGCCGTCGAGTCGGACCTGGCTCATAGCGACCCCTCCTTGGGTTTCCGAGGCAGTGTCATTGTGGAAGTAAATTGCCCAACCTTCCTTCCAAGGAGTGACTGGTGGGTTTGAATCGCCAGTCTTCTGGTTAGCAGTCCAATGCCTTAGGCATTATGCTACCAGAACTCCTTCATAATGATAGAAGGGCCAATTGAATAAGAAAAGCTAACAATCCTGAATACAACGCTACTTAATAACCAAAGCACTACCAATTGAGTTGATTCTGACTCATAGCAGCCCTATAGGACAGACTAGCACTGCCCCATGGTGTTTCCAATGCTGTAAATGTTTATGGAAGCACACTACCTCATCTTCTCCTGTGGAGCAGCTGGTGGGTTCAAACCAGTGGCTTTTGGTTAGCAGCCAAATGTCTTACCCATTGCACCACCAGAGTTCCTCTATTTTGGAGAAGGGCCCATAAAATGTTCAATAACAGAATGGCAGCCTCCACAAATCATTGCTTCTGGGAAGAATCAGATGAATAGTAAAAGAGAGTGAAAATAGGCCAGAAAACACTAAATAAGACCAAAAAGAAAAAGATATTTTATAACATGAAAGGCTAAAAATCACAATAAAGATATACTAATCATAAATATATATGCATTAAATACACAGCTTCTAACCATATAAAGGAAAAAATATAGATGGTTCAAGAAGAGATAAAACATACTAATAAAAAATGCCATGCATAGTGGAAAACAGGTCAATTGAAGAAAATTAAAATGTAAAAATATAAAAACTTTAAACAGCAAAATCAATAAAGCAGATCTTAGGAGCATGTATTGATCCCTATAATACATCTATCACATGTAAATCTGAATATTCACAAAAAATGATCATAGATTAGGACCAAATAAAACATTAGGTGGTACAGTGGTTAAGTTTTCTGCTTCTAACCAAACAGTTGGCAGTTCAAACACTTGAGCCACTCTGCAGGAGCAAAATGTGACAGTCTGCTTCTATAAAGATTACGGCCTTGGAAACCCAATGGGACAGCTCTACTCTGTCCTCTAGGGTCACCATCAGTCATAATCAACTCAACAGCAATGGTTTTGATTTGGTGGGCAACTTCCATAAAGTAGAAAGCAATATTCAAAAACACTTTCTAATCACAGTGCAGAAAAATAAAAATTAAAAATTAAACCAAAAATACTAAAAGACTGTTTTACCTGAAAATTAATTTTTAAAAATAGTAACTTACAGCAAGCAAGTTTTGCATTGTGAGTCAGTCACCCTACAAAAAGAAATTGGGCCCTTATTCTCCATTCTTTCTAGTCTACCAACACCTGAGACTAATCAATGGTAATGGACCAGAACAAGAGGGATCACATGGTGGCTCGAAGCTGAGGCATGACATGATCTGTCATAGCCACGTGGTGAGGCCAATAAAAGCCCTGAGCCCTGAAGTTCAGATCAAGCCACCAACTGGTGGCATAGTGCCTAAGGCACTTGACTGTTAATCAGAAGGCTGGCGGTTCAAATCCACCAGCCACTCCTCAGAAGGAAGGTTGGGAAATCTACTTCCGTAGTGATACTGCCTCAGAAACCCAAGGAGGGGTCATTGTGAGTAAGATCCGACTCCACAACAGTGGTTGGTTGGCTGGTATGCACAGGGAAAGGTAGTGATTCCCTCTTTGGGATCTGAAACTCTATGCTGGGACCCTTCCCAGATCTCACTCTATGCGTCTTTTGATTTGTATCCTCTTTGGTTGTAAAGTTGTAGCTGTAGGAAGGTATAAACTCTCTGCCATTGAATAGATTCTGACTCATAGCAACCTCCATTGGGTTCTAAGGTGGTAAATCTTTGCAGAAGTAGATTGTCCATCTTCCTTCCATTGAGTGGCTGGTGCATTTGAGCCGCCAACCTTTTGGTTGTCAGTCAAATGCCTTAGAAGTTGCGCTACCAGAGCTCCTTGGAAGAAGGTATACTCCCCATGAATTCTGTGTGTCATTTCAGTGAATTAAGGATCCCATAGGGGCAGAGAGAGCCAGCAGGCATCTGCCTGTTTGGCAGTCTGAAAAATGATGTTCATCTAACTCGTGAGCTCTGACCCAGCTTTGGGTGGCTAGGGTTGATAGAGAAAATGTGCTGTATGCAGGACCAGTTGGTGACGAGGATAGAGGAGTGAGAAGGTGAATAGGGATCCATTTCCACACTTTGGCAATTGGACTCGTGCCAATCCTTGCCATACCATTAGCAATGAAGGTGGGATTTAACCACTGTGCCTCTTGTTTAGTGCATGCGTGAAAGAGGAACTACAAACAGAAATTTGAAATTTTCTGAAATAATAGTAATGCAGATTGATACTACATATCAGAATCTATGCAATATAGTTAAAGCATAGATTCTTAACCTAAAAATTTATGTCAACAAATATGAGAAAATTAAAATTAACCCAATTATATTTCCATAACAATAAAGCTGTAAGAAGAACAACAACATGAACCAAAATAAAGGACCAGGAAGAATACTATAAACATAAAAAAAAACAGCAGTTAAAAGACTGATATACATCACCCAACACCATGAATGGACATCAAAAACATTATGTTGAGGGTAAACTTTACATAAAAGAGTACATACTGTATTGTTCATTTATATTAAATTCTAGAACAGGTGAAACTTTTATATGGTGAAAGAAATCAGAACAGTTGTTTCAGGGTAGGAGATTGCAGATGTGGGGAGGCAATGAGTGTGGTTTGCCTGGAAGAGTTTTGCGGGAAATTTCTGGGGAGATAAAAATATATTTAATCTTGATATTGGATGTGGGTTACACAGATATAAGTTTGTTTAAACTTAGTTTACTGTAACACTGCATTTCAACTATGTGTAAATTATACTTAAATTAGAAAAAAAAAGTAAAAGGAACTATAATGGCACAACTATATAATCTAATTTAAGTATAACAACAATCAGCTTTGTCATATCATCATCAAGGAAGTTTTCAAAGTATCAATGCATGAATATATATAAAGGACACAGTTGGCAAACTTGCAGTCTTTTCCCTTCCCAGCCAGTGTGAAACTGCTTATAAAATTATTTTGACTTTTGATATATGTTATTTAGAAGTTATATGAATATATCATAGAGTCACCTAGAATTTGCCACTTCTTTATACCTGTTGGGAAGATTTCCACCATGACCACCTCCTCTCTAACAATTTCAGAGTAAACAATGATCTAAAGGATCAGGAATAAGCTCTATCTGATCCGCTGATAGTTATGAAGGAAAACATAAGCCATCTGCCCTGAGTGATAAGTAGCCTGACTTTTTCCTATTATGAAATACTACCATCATACCAGACATGAATGTTCTATACAATACAATTTAGACAGCAACACAGCTCTCACTGACAAGATGCCCTTTTAAGCAATGTTTTGTATCTTTGCTTGAAATTTCCCAAATCTTAAGAAAGAGAGAGGCGTAGGGAGGGCAATAATTTTTCTGAGGAAAATTCCTGCAAGGAAAATTGCAGTGAAAAAATCTACAAGATTGTATATCAAAGTATCTTTAACTACTGGCAATTAAAACTATTTACACCCAGAATGATATTTTGCAAAACCTATTACTACCTTATCACAGGGCCCAGTCTGTTTCTCTATGTCTAACAACTCCTCAAATTAAAATGTCCAGTATATTTTTCTAAAAATAAGGTTATGAGATAAACCCCTTAATTATTTTTTAAGCTTTTAATTTTATAATCTATATTATTGTTGTTGTTGTTGTTGTTGTTGTTGTTATGTGCCTTCGAGTCAGACCCGACTCATAGCGACCCCTCCTTGGGTTTCCGAGGCAGTATCACTATGGAAGTAGATTGCCCATCTTCCTTCCAAGGAGTGGCTGGTGGGTTTGAACTACCAGCCTTCTGGTTAGCAATCAAGTGCCTTAAGCACTACGCTACCAGAATTTTGATTCAATATCTTAATTATAAAAAATCAGGCACTTGTTTTCCAAAACAGAAACCATATTTTGTTCTTGAAATTTCTTTTTGGCATGGTCAACTATTTTGTATATTTTTGATGGTAACAAAAAAATTTCCGGGGGTCAAAGGAACATATAAATAAAATTTATTCTACTTCTTGATTTTCAATATTTGAAACTTAGAACAATGGTACTATTTAAATATTTTCACTATGATAACAAGTGATATTTTATATCAGAATAAATAGATCAGAAACTTTTAAGTGTATCTATCACTCAAGCAGGTAAGCTGATTTCGAAAGAGAAATTGTAGGTAAAAAATAAGGTGTTTGAATTCTCTGTAGATATTTGTACATTTTTTAGCTTATTCCATCATATCAATGTATTTCAATTTTTCTGTACAACTAAATGAACTTAATTTTGATATTTGTTTTTTTATCTTACACAACTGTTCATTCTTTCAAATGTTTATAAAATTAATATTCTTCATTACACAAGGTTCCCATTCCAATAATTTCACTAATATCTAGTGATATAAGACAATTATTTCTATGAACATGACTTTTTTTTTCCATGTAGATAATATTCCAAATTACCTTGATACCTCCTGCTTGCCAAAGAGCGGAAAATATCATGGGAAACAAGATTGTAAATAGCACCACTGGCATACATCCACTAGATGTCAGTCATGCAGTTAGCATCAATTTACATTCTTAATCCTAATAGACACAAACAGAAATTCTATGAAATCTGTCCCTGATTCAGCATGAATATACCCCAGAGTCACTTAAAATTTACCATGGTGTGGACTGAAGTCTTATACTTAGAAGAAAACGGCTGCTTGGCTCTATTAAGGGCTCTAAAGCTCATGGCAGAGGAGTCAGATCTGAGGCAGTATCACTACAGGAGAAGATTGCCCAGTCTTCCTTCCAAGGACTGGCTGGTGGGTTTGAACTGCCAGCCTTCTAGTTAGCAGTCAAATATCTTAGGCATTCCACCACTAGAACCTTCAATAAAATTCAAGCTTTTTCCAAGTGCCATTGTTAGCTAAGGGTGATCTCGCTGGGACACTTTAGGTAACTCAAATCAGTGGACGAAAGGGAGGGATGTACTATCCTTGGATGTCTATCATTGGAAGACTTAACTTGTAGAAACATAGTAGTAGAAAGCAGAATATTTCTTATATATATATATATAACATTAAA
This sequence comes from Orycteropus afer afer, assembly GCF_000298275.1. Classification (NCBI taxonomy): domain Eukaryota; kingdom Metazoa; phylum Chordata; class Mammalia; order Tubulidentata; family Orycteropodidae; genus Orycteropus; species Orycteropus afer. The sequence goes on from NW_006921662.1 coordinate 5,594,371, forward strand.
ATATTAATGTTCTAAAAAGGGAATGCTAGTTATATTAAGAATAAAACATTCTTGGAGAAATTGACTTAAGAAAACAAAACAGCTTGGGTTGTTGTCCTCCAAATCATGAATTAGTTCTGTTCTTTAAGACACCTGATACATTTGGTGAAAATAGGGTAAGGTTTATCATATGGGTTCTTAAAGATTTTCCTAGAAAAGTATCATATAAGGTGCCCTGAGAAGGAGTAAGGAGCTCTGGTGGCACACTGCTAAGGCATTTGACTGCTACCAGAAGGCTGGTGGTTCAAACCCACCAGCCACTCCTTGGAAGGGAGACTGGGCAATCTACTTCTGTAAGGATTTACAGCCTCAGAAACCCAAAGGGGGTTGCTATGAGTCAGAATCATCTTGATAGCAGTGAGTTTGTTTTTTGTTTTGGAGAAGGGAGTAAAATGAATGTTTACCCAGTTATCAGATTGTCAAGTTGAATATCTTAATTGTCACCATGGACTATGTTTCCATTCCCTCCTATATGGTCAATCTCATTGTAATGTAAAACATTTCATGTAATTCCTAAATAAACGTGAAAAAAAAAAAAAAAAAGCTCACTGCCATCGAGTCATTTCCAACTCATAGCGACCTCTCCTTGAGTTTCTGAGGCAGTTGGGCAATCTGCTTCCTTGTTGATGCTGCCTAGGAAACCCAAGGAGGGGTCACTATGAATCAGATCCGACTCCAAGGCAGTGAGTTTGGTTTTTTGTTTTGTTTTGTTTTTTGTATCTCTACAGAAGCAGATTGCCCTATTTTCCTTCCAAGGAGTGGCTGATGGGTTTGAACCACCAGCCTTCTGGTTAGCAATCAAATCCCTTAGGCAAATGTAGGAGGCAAAATAAAAATAAATCCCATAAAGTTCTTTGAGAAAGTCTTGGTTTCATCAATGGTATAGTTAAGAGATTGAATTAGATGTTCTCAACTTTTTCTTTTAGAACCACCTTTTTGTGATTCCATAATGCAATGATGGAATCTTTTCCTCAAAATGGAAGAATTTTTTCTTATGACCAGTTGTGAGTCAGCTGTTTTGTTTGTTTGTTTGTTTTGTTTTGTTTTGTTGTTTGTGGTTTCAGTGCAAATTTAATGTCAGCTATTCTTGAAGACACAAAGAAATGTAAATATATGTTAGCAATTGTATTAAGTCACTGCTATGACTTGTTTCCAACTCATAGCCACCCCACTCAGTTTCCAAGGCTGTACATCTTACAGAAGCAGACTGCCCCATCTTTCTCTCACACAGTGGCTGGCAGTTTTGAACTAGTGACCTTTTGGTTAGCAGCCAAATGCCTTAAGCACTATACACCAGAGCTCCTTATCAATTATGTTAGTCATCTATAACCCTGATTCTTGGCAGTTGTGGACTGAAAATTTATAATGTTCTGCCTTCTCTTGCCTTGCAAGCCAAGGATTTTTTTTTTTTTTTTTCCTCTCCCTAGTTCTCTTTATGTAACCTCTACACTTGCCTGCTCACCAGAAGGCTGGCGGTTCAAACCCACCAGCCACTCCTCGGAAGGAAGGTTGGGCAATCCTACTTCC
>NW_006921662.1:5596656-5616360 GCF_000298275.1 Orycteropus afer afer
AACAACAACAACAACAATCTTTACAAAAGCAGATCACCAGGTCTCTCTCCCACAGAGTTGCTGGTAAATTAGAATCAGCACATTTTCATTTAGCTCTTAATCACTGTGCCACCAATGCTCCTTAGTGGTATTCTATCCTGTCTAAATTCTGCTACAGATAAATTCAGGGTCAAGAGAAGATCCATATTTACAATATGTTTCCTACATGTTAGCAGTACATACGATAACTTCAGTACTGTCAACACTGCTATGGTGATGAAATCTCCAACACTTGATTTCATAACTGAGATCAAATGGGCACACACTGTACATATCACACATACACAGAAGAACAAAAAGTGAAACTCAGAATTACAAAATGTATAGATCCAACCCATGCTCTCAATCTGAGTATCATCCTATTTCTATGCACAATGCTAGTATTATCACCAATTCATTCAGCTTTTCAACAAATATCTATCTGCCCATTCTATGCCAAGCACTGTACTGAGCATTCCAGATGAAGTTGTGAAATAGGCAGATGTACTCTGTCTTCAAAGAATTTAAAGTCTAGTAAGAGGATAGTGATGAATTAAAGCACATCAATTTCTCAGTAGATGGTCTGGGAAATAAAATTAGTGGAAGGGTTAGATTATTATGGTTATAATATCACAAATAGTATAGTTACCACTCTAAATAAAAGATAATGCCGTGCAGAGCAGATGTGAGACTTCCCAAGTAATGTGTTCTGAATTGCAAAATAGCTATAATGTAAATCCCAGAGCTAAGATTTCAGAGAGTTTCAGGTGCATGGACTGGGACCTTGCTAAAGAATGCCTTTGTTCAATTAAACCAGTTTTCATTGAGTCAGTTTCAACTCATGGCATGGTGACTCCATGTGTATCAGGGGAGAAGTGTGCTCGATTGGGTTTTCAATGACTGGTTTTTGGGAAATAAAATAGCCAAGGTTTTCTTCTAAGGAACCTCTGGGTGCTCAAACTATCAGTCTTTCAGTTAGCTGCCAAGTGCATTAACCATCCGTACCACCCAAAGACTCCTTTGTTCATTTACTACTTCAGAATTCTGAGGACCTGAATGAAACCTAAGGAATAGATTGTTCAGGAAACAAATTCTAGCCTGATATTTTAATTACTATTTTCATTTTTATATCCTTAAAAGCCTTAACGAAGTGTGTTACCAACGGCAAAAGAACAGAGAACTGAAACAAAAGTCCATCCCTTTCTTCCTTGTGATATTAGACCCCCTAGGAAAGATGTTAAGTGGAAAGCCCGGAAAGAACTCAAAACCAATCCTGCTGTCACTTTGCACAACTTATAAATAAAGGACAAAATACCTAATAGACTGCCAGAAGGGAGACATTTATTAAACCAAGCAATTAGCCTTTTATTTTACAGGAATATAGTGAGACTAAACGAGGTAAAATATACAAGACAGTGTAAGATTTTTGAAAAGAAAGACAAAGTATTCAAGGCTATAGAAGTAAAGGTTCAAAGATTTAATGAACATTTGTCTAGCACTTTACACTTTATCAGTGGCTTATGCTTATTAGCGCCTCAGAATAACCCTGTTCCATAGGCAGAGCAGATACAGGTATTTCTGTGATCCTTGAATTGTGAGTCATTGAAATCACAGTGAAACACACATTTTATGAGTTTATATAAACACACAGAGGTGAGGAGTGGGATGCTGTTGGAGATAGCCCTCACAGTCACACTGAACCACAACATTAGCAATCATGAATGAGATTAGCAAAAACAGGAAGCAGGAGGACTTCTAGGTGAGTATGATTCTTGGCAAGTGAGTTGAAGATGTATTAGAGACAAATGAACCAAGCCTTAGACAGGTTAAAGTGACTGTGTAAGATGACATAGGCAGTTCACAAATTTCATGTTCTGCATCCTAGTGAGGTGAGTAGAGTCTGAGGTCTTAAAGGCTTGTAAGCAGCTATCTAAGACACAATTATTGTTCTCTATTTGTCAGGAGCAAAAGAAAAAGAAGGAAACTACAATCTCACAGAAAGAAAAAAAAAGCTAATCTACAGGGCTAATAGTCTCTAATTACATGAGCCACTGCCTCACCTACCCTGCAACCAGAAGAACTAGATGGTACCCAGCTACTACTACTGACCATTCTGATCATGGCTACAATAGATGGAACTGGAGAGAAAGGAAGAAAATTGCAGAAAATAACTCAAATTCTTAAAAACTCCAGCCTTAGTTAAATTGATTGAGACTAGAAGATTCCCTGAGATTAGTGCCCTGAAATACTCCTTAAATCTTGAATCAAAACTATCCCCTGAGATCACCTTTTAGTGAAATAACAAATTGGCACACAAAATAAAGGATATTACCCATAAGTATGGTGCACCATTAAAAAACCAGATATATGAGACCAAAAGGTTAGCAATTACTCTAAAGCAAAGATGAGGAGATAAGGGAGCAGGGAAACTAGAGCACTGGAAATGAAACAACCAGAATGCAATTAAAGAGAATGTTAACACACATTGTGGAAAATGTAACTAATGTTACTGAATAATTTGTGTAGAAATTGTCAAATGAAAACCTAAACATTCAATATTTTATAAACACTATAAAATATTATGTTAAAGAAAAAAAATTACAAGGCTAAATTAGACTCTAGTCATAAAATCACAATTTAGTATTTTTCTAATATACTATATTTTCTCTTAAAGAATTATTAAAGCAGGTAAAGGGGTGGGAAGATATACCTTTGTTGAAGTCCTACTATGTGCAAAAACTACCCTAGATACTGTACAAACATGGCTTATTTAATTTTCACAATACGTCTGTCTGACAATATTATCATCTCTATTTTACAGATGAAGAGATCGAGTCTTGGAGCTCAAGTAACTTATCTGGGGTTACCTAGCTGCAGGAAAATATAAACCCTGGATTTGAATTCAAGTTCTCTCTTATATAAAAGTCCATGGTCATTTTTAACTATTTTATATTGCTGTTCAGTCTACTACTCTTCTTTGTGCTTTCTCAATAATACTTCCCTCTACCTTTTTGGGCTGCTTAATATGCATGTTCTGAATTAGCACCATGTTTGCTAGACTTTGAAATATATGAGGTTGCTTCCTGTCAGGTTAGCCAAAAGAAAAAGTTAGGGAAAACATTAAAGTGCTTAATTCAGAAAGCAGGGAGATACATGGACATAAGATGTATCTTGTGTATAAGATGTTACAGAAAAAAAATTAAAAATATAAATGCCAAAAAATAGAGCAATTAAATAATCTCGCCTCTTAATTACCTATAAATAAAATCTTTTGGGAGATTAGACAAATATTTTGATTCAACTTGATCACATCCCTCACCTTGATTAACCTTCCAAGGAATGCTATCCAAGGAAATATGAAATCATTTAACAATATTAGAAATATTTGCACATATGATTAAAAGCTATTCAAAAAGAAAATACTCATAGCAAAATACATTGCTGTAGGAAAAAAAAAAAAAACTCTGTCAGTGCTCAGAAAGTGAGAAGTTTTGCTATAAAGCAAATATTTTACTCATCTCAATTCACCTTCCATTGTTTGAAAGTAAACTAAGTGGGTATTGGTCATCTCCTGGCATGAAAACTAATTAGATTGTTCTTAGATAAAGGAGATTATAAACTGAGGTCTTTCAGACCCCAAAACACTTCTTCCAAAAACAAACAACATAAGGATTGTTCCCTAGCAGGAAAATTGTTCATCTAGGTATATCCCCTCCCATTTCCTCAATATTCTGACCTTACCCCAGCTGGTCACCCAGCCTTACAATCCATTTAGACTCCACAGCAGAAATAAAATGCACACATACTGTAGCTGTAATTCAATTAATCTTCTCCTTGGGTTTCCTCAGCTCTGTGCCAGGGTCGTTCGTAAGGCCATCACTCAACTCCAAACTGTTGCACCTGTGCTGCTATTGAAACACCCCTTCCTCCCTTCTACCCCCTCCCTCCACCTCTATCCTCCCAGGCTTGGTGCCCTAATCACCTTTTTCCCGGGCACAAAAGCTTTCCTCTGCAAATGAGGAATACTAGAATTCCCCCAAGCATTGCCAAGGAAATATTTAAATGTAATCAGAGGATCTTCCTTTGTTTTATTTTTTTCCTAGGGAAATTAATCTCTCTAAGGTATTCGATGTATTCTTTTGCTCTTCCGTAAGGCGACATCATCATACAGTGCTGAAGTGGTCACAGCTTGCAAAGGCTAAATATTTTCTTCTCCTTCACTGCTGACACAGATGATACGTGCCTGGTTTCCTCAAGCATCTCTAATTGAATACTTTGCTTCATTTAAATTGTTTTAAACTTGGCTGTGAGAAATGTGTGGGTATTGCACCCCTCCCCCACCGAGAGTATGAATATAGAATCACTGGCAGCTGTGGTTTCCCTAATGGATCCCCACCCCCTCTACCAGTAGTTCCCTCTGCACTCTAACAAGCTCCAGAAACTCCTCAGCTTGGTTTTCCCTAATCACTGCAATCTTTGGGTCTTTTCATATAGTGGCTAGTGAAAAACTTAACTTTGCTAAATATTTTTATTAAGTTGAAAGCGCTTGGAAAGTCAAACTGGCCTTAAATCTCTGCTCTATCACTTTGTAGCTGTGCGTGCCTGGGGAAATAACTTGACTTCTCTGACCTTCAGTTTTATTATTTATACTCAAAAAAATCCAGTTGCTGTTGCTTCCATTCTGGCTCATAGAGAGCCCTTGTGTGTCAGGGTAGAACTGTGCTCCATAGGGTTTTCAGTGGCTGACTTTTTGGAAATAGACCATCAGGTCTTTCTTCTGAGGCACTTCTAGATGGATTCAAACCACAAAACTTTGGTGAAATAATATCAACCTTACAGAGTTGCTATGAGCATTAAATGGGAAAAAGTATACAAAGTATCCAGCATAATATCTGGCACATACTATGAACTCAATGAACGTAAATGTCCCTCCTTCCCATATAATTATACTGACTGTTCTCAAGTTGTAAGTAGATATAAAACTCACTGCTGTTGAGTCAGATCCGATTCATAGCCACCCCTCCTTGGGCTTCCAAGGCAGTATCACTACAGAAGTAGATTGCCCAACCTTCCTTCCCAGGAGTGGCTGGTGGGTTTGAACCACCAGCATTCTGGTTAGTAGTCAAATGCCTAAGGCACTACACCACCAAAGCTCCTGTAAATGATATAGCAGGCAAAAACACAGACAGGTCTAGCTGGTACAATGTCATTGCTATCAGACTGATAAGAGGCAGACAAACCTGAGCAATTAAGGAAGTCAAAGTTCTAGGGCAGTATTTCTCAGAGCTTCCTAAAACACTCAGGTTGCTGGGCTCCCTTCCAAATGTGTGATTTAGGAGGTTGGCTCTGGTGGAACAGCACCTCAGACATTTGACTGCTAACCAGAATGTTGGCTGTTCAAACCCACCAGCTGCCCTGTGGAAGGAATATGGGCCAATCTACTTCTGTAAAAATTTACTGCCTTGAAAATTCAATGGGGGTCAATATGACTTGGAATCAACTCCATGGCAGTGTTTTTTTTTTTTTTTTTCCCCTGTTTGGGGTTGGAGACTGAGAAACTCCATTTATAAGAGGTTCACAGGTGTTGCTGCTTCAGCAGCTGGTCCAAAGACCATATTTTGAGAACCACTGTTTTAGGGGATATGAATATAAGTGGTGAGAGAAAAATAACAGACGTGATAGGATTAGCCAAATATCTCATGTGGAATAGAATCAAAGTTTTGGGGAAGCATCACTAAAGGAGGTCCATGGCTCACAGATCCATGATTCATAAAAGTGCCTTTGATTACTTAGGCAAGGTTCCCGGAATTAAAGTACACTCTCCCACTCATTAAAATGCCCCACTTACAATTTACCCCACAGAGTTAAATGACTCTTAGTGGAAGCAGGGGCCCTTCTGATTTCATACTTTAATGCAAGGATAAATAGAGGCCAACAATGACTGAAGTTTTCATCTCCTAACAATCAAGTGTGGCAGTGAGGGGAGGTGTGAGGAAAACCCTCAGATGACTACCTGTTGGGGAGAGCAGGACAGCAGCGTGCATTGACACCCTGGAAAGCAGTTCTGGGTGTGTTATATGAGCTCATTTAATTCTTACTAGTATTGTTGTTGTTGTTATGTGCCGTCGAGTCAGAGCCGACTCATAGTGACCCCTCCTTGGGTTTCCGAGGCAGTATCACTACGGAAGTAGATTGCCCCATCTTCCTTCTGATGAGTAGTTAGTGGGTTTGAACTGCCAGCCTTCTGCTTAGTAGTCAAGTGCCTTAGCTACTATGCTACCAGAGCTCCCTTACTAGTATTATGTAAAGTAAATATTACCCTTGTCCCATTACCGGAAGTTGGAAACTGAAGTTCCAAGAACTTAAGTCATGTGCCCATTTCCCTCAATTATTAAGTGATATAATTGGGGTTTTTCAGTTCTATCTGACATCAAAGATTTTTTTTCCATGATGTTATTACCGTTCCCTTTTTTGCAAAATGAGAGGAATGGAACTCCTGACTGTAAGATACCTTCTAGCTGTCTCATTCTGTGACTTACTAGATTTCCACTTATAATGCTAGAGTAAAATTTTAAAAAAGAAAATGGTCCACACATTACCAACACAGCCAACACATAATAATGTCACTATTTTAAACTATCAAACATCAGAGTATTTAATAACACTATTTTTTTTTTCAGGTGAGCTAGATTGTAAGCGTATGTTTTTTTGATAGGTCTCTCCTTCCCCGTGGGTTACTAGCAATGAACTAAAGGAACTTTTCATCTAGATTAGTTAATGACCTCTTAGAATACAAGATAGGCTAGAAATAGTTGCCACGTTTAACAAATAAAACTACAAAACACTCATAAAATTAGAATTTCAGATAAACAATAGTTTTTCTTAGTGTAAGTTTGCCACATGCAATATTTGGAACATGTAGTTACTTTTAGTGCTGGCCAGTTCACTCCAACCCACCATGACCTTGCAACAGAGTACAACTGTCCCATAGGGTTTTCTAGGTGGTGATCTTTACAGGAGCAGATTGCCCAGTCTTTCTCCCACAGATTCAAATGGATAGGTTCAAACTGCAAACTTTTTGGTTAGCAGCCAAGTGCTTAATTGTTCCATCCCCAGGGCTTCTTTAATTGGAACATACTCACTGTGGTGGAGTCTGATTCAACTCAAGGCGAGCCATCCTTGGGTTTCCAAGGCTGTATCGTTACAAAAGTACATTGTCCAACCTTCCTTCCAAGGAGTGGCTGGTTGGTTTGAACCTCCAGCCTTCTGGTTAGCAGTCAAATGCCTTAGGCACTACACCATCAGAGTATATGGGAACAGTGGTGGCATAGTGCCTAAGGCATTTGACTGCTAACCAGAAGGCTGGCGAATCAAACCCACCAGCCACTCCTTGGAAGGAAAGTTGGGCAATCTACTTCCATAGTGATACCGCCTAGGAAACCCAAGGAGGGGACGCTATGAGTCGGAACTGACTCCACAGCAGTGTGTTGCATTGCTTTGCGTTATACTAAAATATAATTTGTTGTTTATTCGAAATTCAAATTTAACTGAGTGACTTGTATTTTGTCTGATCAATTAGCTACAAAGGCTTCTCTTGAAGTCATCCATAGGTTTTCTGAACTGTAAAAAAAAAAAAAGGTAGGGGAAGGAAGATGAGCTAAAAAATTGAACAATGTGTGTGGTAGGAAAAGATTAGAGGAAAGCCCCTTTCCTCCTGTGTGAACTATGCACTCTTGCTTCCTTCTGCTCATTGCACTGTAGTGAGGGAGACTTGTTAACTACCTACAGCTTCGACATCACCTTATAAATCATTACTCACTTCCTGTCCATTAACATTACCAAACAGCAAGGGACAACTTGTAAGCTATTATCCAGTAGCCAAGCCTTTGCTTAGAGGTGCATCAAAGACATCAGCTCACAAAACATATTCATACGTTTTAACAGAATTATTTTCCTAAGACGTCTTAAATCTTCATACTATTAACCTTTTTAAAATTATTTACCTATAAATACCCTGACTTATCCTTCTCTCCCACTATCTCTTTATCAAATCATCAGGGTTCTTAATTTTTACTGCTTTCCCCCATCCTCAATAGAACAAAGCATTACTAAACACCTAAAACCATTAGCTAATGCACAAAGACTATTTGACACTGTGATGTCTACTCCTGGGAGCTTCACTAGGTGCTGGCAATACAGAGATGAATAAGACCTTCCTTTGTGAGCCCATTTCAGATCATTAGAAAATTTTAAATAGTTGGAAAGTATTCATCAGTATTTTTAGACTATAGTAGGTACTGGGTGTCCACTCAATGCATGATTATCCTTTTCTTGGAATTACCTCCCCTTTTTCTGAAAAGAGAGTTCTGGGAACAATCTGAATGGATTCTTTGTATCCTTGACCCCTTGACCATATAGATAGGACCAGGACATATACTTTATCCAGGCTGCTTCAATTTTATCTTCTCACCTGCAAATTTCGAATGGAAACTCGGAGACAGGAACTGAGCCTCTAGTGTGGTTGGAACTATGATGTAGAGACTGGAGAACTGTGGAATAACGGATTCTATGTGGATTAGAGACATGGAGAAATCCAGTCTAGAAAGAAAAGATGAAACAGAGAATGACTTTTTAAATTAATTAATTCATTCAAGTATACTTGTTAAATATCTAACCAAAACCAAACCAAACTCACTGCCATTGAGTGGGATCTGACTCATAGCGACCACTCCTTGGGTTTCCCAGGTTGTATTTTTACAGAAGTAGATTGCCCAATCGTACTTCTGAGGAGTGGCTGGTGGGTTTGACCACCAGCCTTCTGGTTAGCAGTCAAATCTAGAGATGTCAAATGCAGTTCCACACCCTAGGAAGAGCAGATGAAGATACAAAAATCCCTGCCCTTGGCTGATGATCAATCATTTAATAAAGTACAGGTTGTCAGAAAAGTACTACATAGAAAAATTTTAAAGGGAATAGAAATAAGGAGTTCTAGGAAACTGTAAAGACCCCTGGTAGCCCAATGGTTAAGAGCTCAGCTGTTAACTGAAGGGTTGGGGGTTCAAATCCACCCAGCTGCTTCAAGGAAGAAAGGTCCTGGCAATCTGCCCTGGTAAAGATATCAGTCTAAGAAACACGTTAGGGCAGTTCTAGTCTGTCAAATATGGTTTTAATGAATCAGAATAGACTTAGAGGCAAACAACAACAACTGAAAGTTGTGGTGCAATTTCAAATAGAGCAGTCATGAATACTTCACTGGTAAGACAAAGACTTGAAGAAGGTGAAGCAGTGAACATCTTGAATGGAGATATTTTAATTCTTTGAGGTTATGCTAAATGAAACACTTAAGACAGGGACTTCAGAATGTAAAAACTAAACTACATTTGAATATACCTACTAATAAAACAGTCACCTCCTTTGTTTTTGGCAAGCATTCAGCAAACACATATTGTATGTATGCCTACTGTGTGAAGTCATACCAGACAACTAACTGGATTGAATGTAGAGCAGAAACTGGAGGTTAGTGTAAACATGGATAAGAAGAGGCAGAGTGCAAGAAAGACATCAGCAGGGAAGGGCTTTGAGACACAGTGCACTGGACTGGTTAATGTACCTCTGTGGTTCAAACTCACCAGCTGCTCCATGGAAGGAAGATGGGGCTATCTTATTCCATAAAGATTTACAGGCTCAGACATCCAATGAGGGTCACTATGAGCTGGAAATGACATGATGTCAGTGAGCTTGGTTTTTTGAGCTTGCTTCATCCAGAATGTTCATGGCCCATTCCCTTCACCAGGCCAGAAGAATGTGAGACATGAGAAAAACAGCTGCCACCACTTGAGCCCACCCCAGAAATAATGTGTTCTGGGGGAAATGTCAATGTTCAGCTAAAATGTAGCAGTAATGGTCTAGAACCCGGGTCAAGAGAAACTACCATGTTTAAAGATTCTATTGTGCAAAAAAGGAATCTGATAATGCTTCATCCTTACTGATGCCCTAGAGATGAAATCTATTGTGCTTATGTTTTATTTCAATAAAGAGTATTGAAAGAAGGGTCATCTGAGTAAGCAAACTGTATTCCATTTATGTTCTTATGATGCCAGGAAGTCACAGGAATTTGCATAAGCAACAATGGCACTTCCTTTGAGTGAAAGGATAAAAATAAAGCATAACAAATTTGACTTTTTACAACTTAAAAAAGAGCAAAATAACCTCATGGCAAATAATGTAAACCAAAGAGAAAGGAGAGAAAAATATACTGAAGGAAAGAAAAATAGGAAAGAACAAATCATTCAGATGAGAAAAAAAAAAAAAAAAAACCTGAAAATTGGAGGCAATAGAGCAGCTTCTGACAGTTCAGCACTCAGTTCACGGCTGGAAGGTGCTGAAGGTTGGAAGAGTTCTCTTTTCCCTGGAAGACTGCTAGCCTTCAAGTAATACCACAAACAAGTGATGCATCTGCATTATAATGCATATAGCATTTTGAATCACTTCAGGCTTCATTAGCTTAAGGTACCTACCACATGAGTCATGTTACATTGAGCAAGGGGAAGGTGGCTCATACTTGTTCTTTTTGTAGAGGTTAAAATATGGTTTATTTTTGCTATGTTTTAAAATCTGTAAATATAAAAATTTTTAAGATCTTACTTTATTCCATATATCAAAATACAGCCTGGGTATTGCTACCATTCTATAATACATCACCGAAAGGGCATGACTCCAACTTGCCCTCTGATAATGCAGCCAGCTCTACCTCATCTCTCTCCAGCTCTAGTGATAAAGAGTGATGGTGGGTCCCATCACATCTGGGTGTTTCAAAATATGTCTCACATCCATATAGTTTGGCTTCTTAATCTTTTTTTCCTCAAATATCTGGTGATGTTTGTACCACAACAGTATCTTTCAAGATCCAGCTCAATCAACACCCTTCTAGAATTTTCTGAAATATTTGTGTCTTTCCCAAAAACATAGACTTGACCATTTCCTCCTTTTTCTCCCCTTTTCCCACTGTGCTAATTACACAGTCTCAACAAAACACAGAGAGCTCTGGAAGCATAGTGGTTAAAGCATTTAGCTGCTAACCATAATGTTGGCCATTTGAACCCACTAGCCACAGCATGGAAAAAAGATGAGGCAAGCTGCTTCTGGAAAGACTTATAGACTTGGAAATCCATCTTGAAGTGTCCTATGAGTCAGAATTGACTCGATGACAGTACAGTGGGTTTTAATCAAACACTAAGAGTCTCTGGGTGGCACAGAAGGTTTAAGCCCTGGACTGCTAACATAAAGCTTGGCAGTTACAACCTACCCACAGTCATCTCTGGAAAAAGCCTGGCAATTTGCTTCCAAAAGCACATTTTTTCTCTTGAAAGCCCTATAGACTAATTTTACTTTGCAACACATGGGATTGGCATGAGACAGAATCAACTCATCATCAACTTGTCTTTTTTTTTCTAACTCCAAGTCTTTGCACATTTCATCATAATACTTGGCTTTGTCTTCTCAAGTTTCCATTTGAAATCTGTTAAATTCAGGTGGGACATATTCAAGGTCATATTTTGATTCTGATGGATTTGTTTTAATTTTCTTCAGCTTCATTTTTTTTTCTTTTAAATACTATTCATTGTCCTCAAGTTATTCTCTTCAGCCTCATCATAAACTTGCATGTAAGCAATTGGTGCTTTGATCCATGATCAGTCCTTTACTTTGTTCTGACTGATGATATTGAGCTTCTCCATCACTTCTTTCCAGAGATGTAGTCAATTTAGTTCTTGTGTATGCCATCAGGTGTTGTTGTTGTTATGTGCCGTCGAGTCGGCCCCGACTCATAGCGACCCCTTCTTGGGTTTCTGAGGCAGTATCACTACGGAAGTAGGATTGCCCAACCTTCCTTCCAAGGAGTGGCTGGTGGGTTTGAACCGCCAGCCTTCTGGTTAGCAGTCAAGTGCTTTAGCCACTATGCTACCAGAGCTCCTATGCCATCAGGTGAGGTAGCCATTTATTTCACTGAAAAAAAAAAGTTTGCAACAAATAAGTCCTTGGTCTTGCAAAATTCTATATGTGATCTCCTGCAGCATTTCTGTCATGAAGGATATTTTTCCACTATCAATACTTCTTCTTTGTTTCCAACTTTTACATTTCATTCACTAGTAATTATCAATGTATCTTGATTGTATGTGGGAGTTCTGGTGGCACAGTGCCTAAGTCATTTGACTGCTAACCAGAAGCCTGGCAGTTCAAACCCACCAGCCACTCCTTGGAAAGAACACTGGGCAATCTACTTTCTGTAGAGATACTGCCTCAGAAACCCAAGGAGGGGTCGCTATGAGTCGCAATCAACTCGATGGCATTGAGTTTTGTTTTTGTTTTTTGATTGCATGTTGCTCAATTTCAGACTACAGAAGTTGGTGAAAAAAAAAAAATCTTAAATTTCTTCATCTTTGGCTTTAGTGGTTGTGGTGGTTAAGTTTGTGTGTCAACTTGGCTGGGCCTGGATGAGTGACTAGACAGCTGGATATAGTATTCCCCATGATGAGATTGGTAATTAACTTCATGGTGGAATCTATTGGAGCAGCTGAGTAGCTGCCTTTGGGCATGTGGTCTGCTTCCCATATATAAGAAATAGCTTTGGGAATGGTCTCTAGCTTATGGCACACTTGAACCCTGAGTGTAGCCATGTCATTGTTCAGCAGGTTGCCATGCTCTGCTGACCTTGGGACTTTCAATGGACTTGAATTAATGGCCTGTCATGTGGTTTGGTAACATTGGGACTGTGCCTTTTTACTTGTCAACCTTGGGCTTGTCAGTCTCAGCAGCCAGCAGCTGTCTGAGTGAGTAAAGCCTCTAGCTTCAGTGGGCCAGGAGCAGGAGGCAGAGCTGAAGCCCAAGGCTGAGAGGCTTTCACTCAGCCCCTAGAGCCTCGTACTTTGGACTGAGACTTAAAGCCTCTAAACTGTAAGAGAATAAGCTACTGTTTGTTAAGGCCATCCCATTTGTGGTATATTCTTGTCAGAGCAGCAATAGGTAACCAGAACAGTGGTAGTTGCATAAAATTCAAATAATAGTAGCACTTATTGGTCTTCCTTTTAGGTGTATGGATATTATCCCATAACTGACAACATTGTACTTCAGGATGAATCTTGAAATGTTCTTTTTGACAATGAATGTGATGTCATTGCTCTTCAATCTGTCATTCCTGGCAGAGTAGACCATATGATTACCTGATTCACAATGGCCAATAACAGTCCTTTTCAGCTCACTAATGCCTAGAGTATCAATCTTTATGTGTTCATTTTTGACAAGAATATTTCACTTTTGACAACTCCTAATTTCCCTAGATTCAGACTCTGTACATTCCACTTTCCCATCATTAAAGGAGGCTTGCAGCTGTTTCTTCTCATTTCAAGTCATGCCACATCACCAAATGAAGGTCCCGGAAGATTTACTCCATCCGATAAGTTACTAAGGTCACCTCTAATTTGAAAGTCAGCTCCTCTCATGTTGTATTTTGAGTGCCTTCCAACCTGAGAGGTGTATCTCCCAATACTATATCAGACAATATTTCCCTGCTATTCATAAGGTTTGCACTGGCCAATTTTTTTTTTTTTTTTTTTCAGAAATGGACCTGGCCATGTCCTTCTTCCTAGTCCGTCTTGGTCTGGAAGCTCTACCAAAACACATCCACCTTGAGTGACCTTACTGGTATTTGAAATACCAATGGCATACCTTCCAGCATCATAGCAACACAGAAGCCAGCACACTATGACAAACTGACAGACAGGTAGTAGAGTTCCTGAATGGTGCAAATCATGAATTTAGCTTAGCTACTAATCAAAAATTTGGAGGTTTGTGCTCACCTACATACACTGTAGACAAAAGGTCTAGTGACTTACTTCAAAAAAATCAGCCATTAAAAACCCTATGGAACACAGCTCTACTCTGAATCAAATATCACCATAATTAATAGTTGACTCAATGGCCACTGACTTTAGTGACATCTCTTAGTTAGATGTCAGTTCCCTTTATACCAGACTCAAAGTTCCTCAAGGGCAAGAATGGTGTGTTTATAATTATTAACTGTGAGGGTCTATCAACTAGAAGGCAAGAAATTCTGTTATATGCAGTTTTAATTATGGTGACATCAACCATCAATTTTTAGATAATTCTCTGATCAATTGTAAATTCAAGCTAAAGCAGATATATATTCTTTCCAATCCCACAAATAATGAGTTTTAACCTCTAATGATGATCTGTAGCACAATTTGTTTGGAAAGATGCTGCTAACGACTCAGCTTTCAGCTGACATAGGCCACTTCAATCCTGTCTGGAAGAATGAGAATAAGGGAAGAATGGCCAGACTGTCAGTTACTTGTGCTCGAAATATGAGGAAGAGACTGTGTGCAATCAAGAAGTCAAACTCCAGCCTTCTCAGAGAAAATACACCTGAAATCTCTATTTTACCAATTCTAATTAAACTGTATTCACTAACTGTGGAATGTGTCATTGTGGAAGCTCTGCAATTGAGTCTATAAACAATGAATTTGTTAATTAAATTTAAACTAAAAGATTTCATCCATACAATGGAATATAAGGTATTATTAAAAAGACTGAAATAGATTTATGTGCATCTACATGATAAGATGGCCACTATAAAATAAAATAAGCAATGAGCGAAATGTATATTGATGAATTCCATTGTGTTAAAATATGTGTGTGTATGTGTTTGTGTATATACACATACATAGATGACAGAGAGACAGAGGTAGAGATAGGTAAATAGATAGTGATATGACTGGAATTACATATAAAAATCTGTAAGAAATAATTTTTTTTTTTAATGGAAGCATTATAGGAAACTTCCAATTTTTTCATTATTTCCATTATTTTAAATTTAAAACTACCGGGTCTTTTTAATGTTAAAATAATCAATAAATAAAAATACAAAAAAATCACTGCAGACACTGGATGTGAGACTTCTTTGAAGGTTCCTTTATAAACCAATATAACATTATGTAATTGGAATCCCAGAGAGAAAATAGGACAGAATAAATATTTGAAGAAATAATGACTGGTAAAAAACATTGGTAGTTGGAAAATATTGCCTTGGTTATAGAAAGGATTAGAGAGATCACATGATAGAATTTTGCAAGACCAATGGCCTTTTTATTGCAAATACTTTTTTTCAACAACATAAACAGTGACTATACACATGGACCATACCAGATGGAGTACACAGGAATCAAATAAAAAATATCTGTGGAAAGAGATGATGGAGAAGCTCAATATCATCAGTCAAAACAAGGCCAGGAATTGCCTGTGGAACAAATCATCAATTGCTTAAGTTTAAGTTGAGGCTGAAGAAAATTAAAACAAGTCCACAAGAGCCAAAATGCGAACATGAATATATCCCAACTGAATTTAGAGACAATTTCAAGTATACATTTAATGCATTGATACCAATGATAGAAGACCAGAACAATTGTGAGATCACATCAAAGATATCCTCCATGAAGAAAGCAAAAGTCACTGAAAACTCAAGAATGGAAGAAAAGAACAAAGTGGATACCAGAAAAGACACTGAAATTTGCTCGTGAATGGAGAGTAGGTAAAGCAGATGGAAGAAATGATGAAGTAAAAGATCTGAATGGAAGATTTCAAAGGGAGGCTCAAGAAAGCAAAGTATTATTATAAAATGTACAAAGACCTGGAATTAGAACATTCAAGGGAAAGAACACACTCGGCATTTCTCAAGGTAAAAGAATTGAATAAAAGATTTAAGTTTAGAGTTGCAATATTGTAGGATTCTATTGAAAAAATGCAGGAAGCATCAAAAGAAGACAGAAAGAATACAAAGTCACTATACCAAAAGAATTGATCAACATTCAATCATTTCATGAGATAGAATATTATGAAGAAGTGGTGTTATTTGAGGAAAAATTCCAAGCTTCACTAAAGGAGTTGGCAATAACTAGCCTCCAGGAATTAATAGAATATCCATTGAGATATTTCAACAAACAGATGCAACACTGAAAATGCTCACTTGTTTATGCCAAGAAATTAGGAAGACAGCTACCTGGCCCACTGATTGGGAGAGATCTATATTTGTGTTCATTTAAAAGAAGGGTGATCCAACAAAATGTGGAAAACATCAAACAATATCATTAACATCACACACAAGTGAAATTTTACTCAAGATGATTTAAAAATGGTTGCAGCAGTATATTGACAGAGAATTGCCAGAAATTTAAGCTGGATTCAGAAGAGGACATGGAATGAGGAATATCACTGCTGATGTCAGACAGATCCTGGTTGAAAGCAAAAAATACCAGAAAGGCATTTACTTGTGTTTTATTGACTATGCAAAGGCTCTCAACTCTGTAAATCATAACAAATGATGAATATAACACTGAGAAGAATGGGAATTACGGAACACTTAATTAGGCTCATGAGGAACCTGTACATAGATGAAGAGGTAGTCAGTCAAACAGAATAAGGAGATACTTCAGGGTTTAAAATCAGGAAAGGTTGACATCAGGGTTGTATCCTGTCATACTTATTCAATCTGTAGCTGAGCAAATAATATAAGAAATTGGACTATATAAAGAAGAACATGGCATCGGGATTGGAGGAAGACTCATTAACAACCTGTAATAGGAGCTCTGGTAGCATAGTGGCTAAGACACTTGCCTGCTAACCAGATGGCTGGCGGTTCAAACCCACCAGCCACTCCTCGGAAGGAAGGTTGGGCAATCCTACTTCCGTAGTGATACTGCCTCGGAAACCCAAGGAGGGGTCGCTATGAGTCGGGGTCGACTCGACGGCACATAACAACAACAACAACAACAATATGCAGATAGCACAACCTTGCTTGCTGAAAGTAAAGAAGACTTGAAGCATTTACAAATCAAAACTACAGCCTTCAGTATGGGTTACACCTCAACATAATGAAAAGTAAAATCCTCATAACTGGACCAATAAGCACTATCATGATAAATGGAGTAAAGTGTGAAGTTGTCAAGAATTTCACTTTACTTGAATACACAATTAATGCCAATGGAGACAGCAGGCAAGAAATAAAATAAAGTATTGAATTGGGCAAATTTTCTTTGAAACACGCAGTTGTCAAGTCTAATCTGACTCATAGAGACCTCCTGTTGGGTTTCGGAGGCGGTATCACTACGGAAGTAGATTATCCAACCTCTTTAAAGTGTTCAAAAGTAAAGATGTGATTTTGAAGACTAAGATGTTCCTGACCCAAGCCATTGTCTTTTCAGTACCCTCATACGCATATGAGAGCTGGGCAATGAATAAGGAAAGCTGAAGAAGATTTGATTTATTTGAATTACGATGTTGGCAAAGAATATTGAATATATCATGATCTGCCAGAAGAATGAACAAATCTGTCTCAGAAGAAGTACAGCTTAATGGTCCTTAATAGCAAGAATGGTCAGACTTTGTCTCTCATACTTTTGTCATCTTATCAGGAGGGAACAGTCTCTGGAAGACGATATCTCACTTGATCAAATAGAGGGTCAGTGAAACAGGGGAAGCCCCTCAAAGAGATAGATTGACATTGTGTCTGTAACAATGGGCTCTCGCATAATAATTGTGAGGCTACAAGACTGGGTATTGTTTCCTTCTGTTGTACATAGGGTCACTACAAGCCAAAATTGACACCTAATAACAACAACCATTTTCCATAAAGAAGCCTTGGTATTGTGATAGTTAAGAGCTCAGCTGCTAACCAAATGGTTAGGAGTTAGAACTTGCAGGAGAAATGATCTGACAATACGCTCCAGTAAGATTACAGCCTAGGAAATCCAAGGGCTGTTTTTTTTTTTTTTTTCTATCATATAGGGACACTATCAGTCAGAATCAACTCAACAGCAAATTTCAACAACAACGATTTTTCATGGTTACTGACAAGTACCAAAACACAGATCCAAGGAATTCATAGTGCACTGAGCAGAATAATTAGCAACAACTATCACTACAAAATGTCATTTATCCATGCCATGTGTTGTGTTCAAATTACTGAAAACAAAAGAGAAGAATAATATTATGAAGGCTGCCAGAGAAAAGATACTCATTACATACAGTGGAACAAAGAACCACAGAAAATTTTTTGTCAGAAACAGTGCAAGGTTGAAAACAAGATTGGCATCTCTAAAATGCTGAAAGAAAATCTGTAAATCCCAAGTTCTATACACAGCAAAAATCTTTTTCAAAAATTAAGTGAAGACTTTCTTAAAAAAAAAATAAAAAAAAACCTAAGGGAATTCATTGCCAAAAGACCCACACTACAGGAGATGATACAAGAAGTTCTTCTGATAAAAACTTAAATCTACAAAAAGAAACAAAGAATGCTGGAAATGAAATAAAGGTAAATAAAATAAAATCCACTTTTACTTGCCCTACAAGATAATTGACTACCTAAAGCACAGGCATAGTCATGCATTGTCATTATAGCATATGTAAATATAAAATGTATAACAATAATGGCACATAACAAAAACTTATTGCTATTGAGTGACTCTGACTCATACTCTGACTCTGACGCATTAGTACTGAGCAGAACTGCCCCTTAAGATTTCAAAGGCTATAAATCTTTACAGAAACAGACTCCACCATCTCTCTCCCATGAAGCAGCGTGTGGGTTCGAACCACTGACCTTTCAGTTAGAAGCCGAACATTTAATCGCTGTGCCATGGGGGCTAATATAGTGGCATATAGGATGGGAAAAAAAGAACTGGCAAAATACTCTTGTAAGGTCTTTACACTACAAAAAATGTATGATTATTTGAAAGCAAACATTGCTTCATTATTGATGTATATTTTTAACTCTAGTATAACCACTAAGGTAATGTGAAAATAGGTGTAAATAATAAGTCAATAATGGAGAGAAAATAGAATCATTAAAAAATGTTTGATTAACTCAAGGAAATGAGGAAAATAGAAATATAGAATAGATTAAAAGAAACAGCTAGCTAACAAAATAGATTTTAATCCAATTATATTAGTAATCACATATGAATGATCTAAATGCACCAATTAAAAGACAGAGATCATCAGGTTGGATTTTAAAAAGACCCAACTATATGTTTTCAGCCACAGGGATCCAGGTGAGGAGAGGGAACTCAGACACACTCAAAGCAGCAGGGCAGGAGAGCAGGAGAGCAGGAGAAAGGGAATTAAAAGCCAGGAACCTGGACAGAGGAGCAGTCAGCCGCAGGGGTTCAGGTGAGGAGAGAGAACCCAGGCATGCCCAAAGCAGCAGGATGGTAGAGCGGGAGAAAGGGGATTAAAAGGCCCAGGAATCCAGACAGAGAAGGAGTCATCCACAGGGACCCAGGGAAGGGTGGTACGAGAGGTTTCCAACAGGGAGACAAACTTGTCTGTCGTTTTGTCCTACTGTGGTGATGTGCTGATGTCAGTTTTGAGGCTGAGCCACTGGTATTTCAAACCCAGCGGGATGCACTTGGTACACAGGTATCAGCCCAGCTTACAGACAGAGACAGACTAGGACGAAGGAAGAGGCTGTCCACTTCTCAAAGAATTGGCCTGGGAAAACCTTATGAATAGCAAAGAAACACTGTTTGATACATTACCGTGCAGCTTTATGAATAGTCCGGTCAGGTTAGAAGACTCTCAAAATAGGACTGGGAAAGAGCTGCATCATCTGAGTAAACC
>NW_006921662.1:5618720-5623374 GCF_000298275.1 Orycteropus afer afer
GTGGATCATGACAAATTATGGATAACATTGAGAAGAATGGGAATTCCTGAACACTTGATTGTACTCATGAGGAACCTGTACCTTGACCAGGAGGCTGTTGTTTGAACAGAACAAGGGGACACTGCATGGTTTAAAATCAGAAAGGGAGTGGATCAGGGTTGTATCATTTTCCCATATATATTCAATCTATATGCTGAGCAAATAATCCGAGAAACTGGACTATGTGAAGAAAAACATGGCATCAGGATTGGAGGAAGAATCATTAACAATCTGCAATACGCTGATGATGCAACTTTGCTTGCTGAAAGTGAGGCACTTACTGATGAAGATTGAGAAACACAGTCTGCAATATAGATTACATCTCAATATAAAGAAGACAAAAATCCTCACAACTAGACCAATGAGCAGCATCACGATAAATGGAGAAAAGATTGAGGTTCTCAAAGAATTTACGTTGCTTGGTTCTACAATTGAGGCCAATGGAAGCAGCAGTCAGGACATTAGATGACGTGTAGCACTAGGCAGGTCAGCTGAGAAGGAATTCTTTCAAGTGCTGAGGAGCAAAGATGTCTCCTTGAGGACTAAGGTGCACCTGACACAAGTCATGATATTTCCAGTCGTCTTGTATGCATGTGAGAGCTGGACAATGAATAAGGAAGACCAAAGAAGAGTTGATGCGTTTGAGTTCTAGTGCTGGCAAAGAATGCTGAAGGTACCATGGACTGCCAAAAGAACTAACAGATCTGTCCTGGAGGAAATGCAGCTGAGATGCTCCTTGGAAGTGAGGATGGCCAGACTTCGTCTCATCTACTTTGGTCATGTTGTAAGAAGGGACCATTTCCTGGAGAAGGATGTCATGCTTGGTAAAGTGGAAGGTCGACGAAGGAGTGGAAGGCCTTCGACGAGATGGATTGACACAGTGGCTGTGACGATAGGCTCAAGTATAGCAAGGATCATGGAGCTGGCACGGGATCGGGCGGTGTTTCCTTCTGCTGTGCATGGGGTCTCTATGAGTCAGAAACGACTCGACAGCACCTAACAAAAACAACTGCATTATCCATTCATCTCACCCTAATTGACATTTATGAAACACTCCAACCAAAAACAGTATAATATTCATTCTTTTCAAGTGCATATGGAACATTCACTAAGATAGAACATATTCTGGATCATAAAACAAATGACAAAAAATGCAAAAGAACAAAAACCCTGCTAAGTATGTTTTCAGATAATAATGGAATTAAACTAGAAATCAGTAACAGAAAGATAACTGGAAAAAGCATCCAAATGTTTAGAAAATAAGCAACACACTTTTAAATAATCTACAAGGCAAAAAGGAAATTTCAAGGGAAATAAAATAATATTTTGAACTTAATGAAAGTTAAAATATAATATATTATTATATAATATAATATATCAAAATATAGAGGTTGCAGTTAAAGGATTGATTAAAGGGGAATTCATAGCATTAAATGCTTATATTAGATAAAATAGGAACTACTGCCCAGAGAAAATCTTTAAACTTTAAACCAAAAATATCCTCTGAAGTCTTCTTAACCAAACAATAGTTTAGCTTAACAAGTAAAGAATGTCTGCCCTGCTCTTTTAATACCTATCTCTCTATAGGATCAAAATGACAATAGCAACTAGAAAGTTTAGATAGGAAACTTAGGGGGCAGAGAGTTTATGGTAATAGAGAAGGAACAACTTAGAAAAGGAGGATGAGAATGGTTGCACAACTCAAAAAATGTACTCAATATCACTGAATTGTACATGCAGAAATCATTGATTGGTGTATAGTCTGCTGTTTTTATGCTCAACAATAACAAAAATAAAATGAATTATAAAAAGAAAGAAAAAACAGAAACCTCAAGTCAGTAACCAATATTTTGCCTAAAAAACTTAAAGAAGAGTAAATTAAACCTGAAGAAAGAAGAAAGAAGCAAATGATATATAAACAAGAAAGATTTGAAAGAAAAAAAAAAAAACCTAACAATAAAACAATAGAGAAAATAAAAGAGAAAACTAGCCAAATTGGTAAAGAAAAAAACAGAGGACATCAATACCAGGAATAAAAAACAGACATCAAACAGAGCTAGTAGCTATTAAAATGTTGGTAAGGGGATACTACAGACAACTCTATGGCCATAAATTCAACAATTTATATGAAAAGGATCAATTCCTTAACAAAAACTACAAAATCACTCAAGAAAAAAAAAAATTCTGAAAATTCCCATAGCTATATTTTAAAAGTTAATGTTGTTAAAAATTTTCTGAAAATGAAAATTCTAAATATAGATAGTTTGACTGATGTTGTTGTTGTTGTTAGGTATCGTCGAGTCTTCTCCGACTCATACTGACCCTGTGCACGGCAGAACGGAACACTGCCCGGTCCTGTGCCAGCCTCAGAATCCTTGTTATACCTAAGCTCATCATTGCAGCTACTGTGTCAATCCATCTTGTTGAGTCCTTTCCCCTTTTTCGTTGATCCTCCACTTTACCAAGCATGATATCCTTCTCCAGGGAATGGTTCCTTTTGACAACATGATCAAAGTAGGAGAGACAAAGTCTGGCCGTTCTCACTTCCAAGGAGCATTCCAGCTGCACTTCTTCCAGGACAGATTTTGTTAGTCGTTTTAGCAGACCACAGTACTGGTAACATTCTTCTCCAACACCACAACTCAAAAGCATCAACTCTGCTTCGGTCTTCCTTATTCATGCATAAATACCAAACATTTCAGAAAAAAAAAATTATATAAATTATTCATAACATCTTCCAGAAAACAGAAGAGATTTATAATTAATTTTATGAATCCAGCTTTACACTAATACCAAAACCAGAAAAAAAAAGACACCAGAAAAGAAGAAATTACAGACCAGACTCATTTATAAAATCATCTCTGGTGATGCAGTGGATAATCACTCAGTGGCTACCAAGCTGCTCTCTGTGGGAGAAAGTTGAGGCAATCTGCTTCCATAAAGATCACAGCCTTAGAAACCCTTTGGGGCACTTCCACTTTGTCCTACACAGTCACTGTAAGTCAGAATTGACTCAACAGTAATGAGTTCAGTTTGTGTATATTGTATGAACATATATGCAAAATCTTCAGTAAAATATTAGCAAATCAAAACAAGCAATAAATAAAAGGCATAAAATACCTTAACCAAATAGATTTATTCCAGAAATGCAAGACTGGTTCAACATCCAGTATTTGATTCACGTAATGGATAATATTAACAAAATAAAGACAAAGTATATGGTCATCTCAATAGATGCAGAAAATGTATTTGACAAAATTCAGTATCCATTTATTATAAAAACTCTTAGGAAACTGGGAATACAAGGGGATTTCCTTAGTATGATAAAGTCAAACTGCAAAAATAATATACAGATAGCATTACAATTAATGGCATTAAGTATATTTAATGATTAAATTCTTCCCACTTTGGTAGTGCAAGCAGTTTGTGCTCACCTACTAACCTAAAAGTTAGTGGTTCCCACCCACCCAGAGACACCTCAGAAGGATGGCCTAGTGATCTACTTCCATAAACATTACAGTCAAGAAAATCTATGGAATAGTTTTATTCTACAACACATGGAGTTATCATGAGTCAAAATTGATTCAACAGCACTCAACAACAAAAACAATAAGATAGGGAAAAATGCATGGCTGTCCTCTCTCACCATTCCTATTTAGCTTATTATTAGAAGTGCTACTATGTAATAGAAAAGAAAAAGGAATTAAAGATATTCCTATGGGAAAGAAAGAAATATAACTGTGTCTGGTTACAGACAACAAGGAGCTCTGGTAGCATAGTGCCTAAGGCACTTGACTGCTAACCAGAAGGCTGGCGGTTCAAACCCACCAGCCACTCCTCGGGAGGAAGGTTGGGCAGTCCTACTTCCATAGTGCTACTGCCTCGGAAACCCAAGGAAGGGTCGCGATGAGTCGGGACCAACTCGATGGCTAACAACAACAACAACAACAACCAGTTGCAGACAACATGACTGTCTATAAAGAAAATTCTAAGCAATGGCAAAAACCTACTGGGATTAATAACAGAATTTATCAAAGTCACAAGATATAAGGTCAATAAACAAAAATAAATTATATTTATATTTAATAAAAATGAATAATTGAATTGAAAATTATTTTTAAGTGTCTTCACAATAGCACTACAAAGAAACACTAAGATATAACTTAAAATAGGTACAGGATCTGTATGCTAAAAATTATAAAACACTGATGAAAGAAATCAAAGACCTAAATAAATGGAGAGAAATATCAAGTATAGGTTCCCGGGTGGCACAAATGATTTGTGTTCAGCTACTAACCAAAAGATTGTGGGTTTGAGTCCACACAGTGTCAAGGGGCCTGGCTATCTACTTCTGTGAGATTGTTGTTGTGTGCCATAGAATCAATTCTGACTCAAAGTGACCTTACAGGACAGAGTAGAACTGCCTGTAGGGTTTCCAAGGCTGTAAATCTTTACGAAAGCAGACTGCAACATCTTTCTCCCAAGAAGCAGGCTCACATTACCAGTTTCAAGACTTACTATAAAGCAGCAGTAAGAGGGAGTTCTGGCAAGATGGCGGACTAGGCAGAAGGATTGCACAGACCCTCTTCAACAAAGAAAAGGGAAACCAATTAAC
>NW_006921662.1:5626546-5630768 GCF_000298275.1 Orycteropus afer afer
AATAATGACAGTGTAATGTTAGTGAAAAGATAGACACAATGAACAGGAGAACACAGTCCAGAAACTGACCCATACCAATAAAGTCTACTGATTTTGTGCAAAGTTACAAAAGCAATTCCATGGTACTAGAAAAACTGGACATCCTTACTTTAAAAAAAAAAAGGAAAAGCCTTGATCTATAAACCAAAACCCAAATCCATTGCCACTGAATCAATTCCAACTCGTAGTAACCCTATAGGACAGAGTAGAATTGCCCAATAAAGTTCCCAAGACTTAATGTTAGATTATCCAATAAGCAAGGTAAGTACAGGGTTACTTGTGCTTACTTATTAATTTGTGGTGAACAATTTCACCTTTTTTTTTTTTTTTACTACATCAAAGATTTTACTTCTAGTTATAGCTGGCATCTATCTGTCTCCCAACCCCTCAGCACCTCCCTATGGAATTAAAGCCTCTTTTTCAAATTTCCAATCTTGACAGTGATAGAGTATCCAGTATGAAAGATAAGCATGGGCTTACTTGTGCTTGTTAATTTCTTAGTTCTGATAACTTTATTAAGCTTATGGAAAATGTTAACATTATAAAAATCTGAGTGAAGGATATGAAGAAATTCTCTGCACTATTTTTGCAAACTTTCTGTGTGTCTAAAATTATTTCAAAATAAGAAGTTAAAAAAAAATACATTTAGAGCCTGCACTTAGTTTCACCTTAATATTTGTTAGATTTCAGGGCCAGCACAATTATTATAGTGATATATAAAAAACTGTTCTCGGGAAAACTTGCTTGATTTTTTGATCAAGTTGAGTTTTTTTTTGTTGTTGTTGTTGTTTCTGTTTAATGTGTTTTTGAAAAATTAGGGAAATATTTCCATTTTAAGTGAATTGCTGTTATGAACAAATTCAGACAGAATCATATCCATTTTTCCTCAAAAATTACCATTGCCTCAGAAGAGTAAATAAAACCTTGGACAATTTTTCAGAGTTTCTTGAAACTAGACTTTTAATGATATCAGTAAGAGTCCTGGTAGGACAATGCTTAAGCGCTTAAGCAGTAGGCTGCTAATCAAAAGTTCAGCAGTTCGAACCCACCAGAGGCTCTATAGGAGAAAGATTTGGCAACCTACTCCTACAAAGATTACACCCTAGGAAACGCTGTGGAGAAGTTCTACTCTGTCACACCGGGTCGCTATGAGTCATAATCAAGTTGACAGTATCTAACAACAAGGATATAAATGATTTGGCTATCATTTCTTTTTGTTTATTCTCAAAGGGCTTTTTGCTTATTACATGAGGGAATTGAGAATAAGATTCTTAGAGATGTCACAGTGTTCATTTACAACACAGCTTCCAACATCATTGGTAGGATTGTATAATCTTGAGAAATGCATGCAAGTCTCAATTAATTTGATAAAGGTCCTTGTGAGGCAATATAATGGAATTCTTAACACATTACAATCACAGTCTGTCTCATACTCCAGGGCATGTATGTAATGAATACTATTGCAAATATTTTGGTATTCTGGGCATCTTTAGTTAAATTTGAAGGCTTCGATTTCTTGCTCAAGATCATCTGATAGCAACAATGTGAGTTTCTGTGACAGGTAGTTAATAAAAATTATGCTAATGAATTTTTAGTGCACAATCTCTCTAGGTGGTCTTTATTCTGGTAGTATCTTTAGCTCATTTCCTTAAACATTTAAATCAGTGGCTGTTGTAATTCTGCCAAGCCTGTCCAGAAAGTGGCATTTCTGAGCTGATCTGGAGATGTTCTAGTACTTTTTTCTGGTATTGGGTTGGCCCTGTTATATACTATATTATCTTATGGATAATGTGGTGAATATTTCTACTAGCAGATCCTTCTTCAGTTACTCTTCCAGGTTTTGATGAGGGTCACTAACCAAACTTTCCTCTAGCCCTTCAAAATGTTCTATCTGGCTCAGTATAGAGAGATTGTTGAAGAGTATCAATTTCAAGTTTGCATAGTAATGATTGGGCAAAGGAGCATTTTATAAAATCCCTCAAATTAGAAGGACCCATCTCCTACAATACAGGTAACAGCATTCTCATAAGACTCTTAACAATTATTCTAAGATATGAGCCAAGAGAGGTAATACTGATAATGGGTATCATTTCAACTATAGCACAAACATTTTAATGCTTTAGTTTTAAAGTTCCCATGTCAGTGAGTACCACAAAGGACTTCTATACAGCAACTCCTATTTTATTTCCGTCTGATTAAAAAAAAAAAACTTCTCAACTTATGAACCTAGGAAGCAAAATAAGACCTCAACCACTTCAGCCACACCCAAACCAAGTATTTTAAGCACAGAATCTCAAAAGTTTTCGGAGTACAGATTTTATTCAGTGACTGTTTTAAAATGCATTAATGAATTTGTCCCTCCTGTTTTACTGAGCTTTCTTTTTATCAGAATCCCATATTAGATGTCAGAATACCCAGTCAGATAGAGAAAACTAGAATGTGAAGGGCAAACAGCAAATAGCTGTACT
This sequence comes from Orycteropus afer afer, assembly GCF_000298275.1. NCBI lineage: Eukaryota > Metazoa > Chordata > Mammalia > Tubulidentata > Orycteropodidae > Orycteropus > Orycteropus afer. The sequence continues at coordinate 5,629,054 of NW_006921662.1, forward strand.
CTTACAGATGAAAAAATATATCACTGTTAATCAGACCTTAAAAACTATAAGTATACAACTACAGCAACTAAAAGGGACAAAATACTAACAGCATCACTGTGTCTACCCTGTATGACAATAGTTAATGAGACAACAACAGTGTGTTGTTGTTGTTTTTGTTAGGTATCATAGAGATTATTTTCAACTCAGTGACCCAATGTGACAAGGGTTGAATTTAGGATTTCCTAGGAGCTCTGATAGTGTAGTGCCTAAGGCACTTGACTGCTAACCAGAAGGCTGGTGGTTCAAAGCCATCAGCCACTCCTCAGAAGGAAGGTTGGGCAATCTACTTCTATAGTGAAACTGCCTCAGAAACTCAAGGAGGGGTCACTATGAGTCGGGCCGACTCGACAGCACATGACAACAACAGGCTGGAGCTCTGGTGGTGTAGTGCCTAAGGCACCTAACGGCTAACCAGAAAGCTGGCAGTTCAAACCCACCAGCCACTTCTCAGAAAGAAGGTTGGACAATCTACTTCTGTAGTGATACTGCCTCAGAAACCCAAGGAGGGGCTGCTATGAGTCAGGTTCGACTCGATGGCAAATAACAACAACAACAAATCTTTACAAAAGCAGGTTGCCAAGTCTTTCTTTTGTGAACCTGCTGAGAGGGTGGGAGGTTGAACAACCAACCTTTTGGTTACAGCCAAGCGCTTAACTGTTGCACCACCGGAACTCATTAAGAGTGTCATAGAAAGCAATATTCATTAACTGTCCTTCCCGGCAGGTTATATCACATGCAATTAGCTCTCCTTGACTATCTACTTAAAATTGAAACCCAGAAGTTGTCTAGTAAGGAGGCAGAGCACGTTTGACTTTGAAGTAGTAGATTAAGACTGGCATTTACTCATGATCAGAAAATAAACTGCAATCTGTAACACCAAGCAGAACTTTACTATAAAGTCAGCACTATACTACTTGTATCTAATGCAAAATTCAATTTTGTTTCATTCTCCATATGGTTTTTTTTGTTTGTTTTTCACCTAAAATAGAGCCTCTGCTTCTTCAGGTTTTATTATATCCTCAGTGGGCTTATTTCTCAAAAAGGCTACCTCTGGCCATCTTAGCTTCAGCAAAAATTTAAACTTTTTCTCAAATGATCTGGCTTCAACAAATGTGTAAAGCATGCTAAGAAGACTTTTTCTTCTAATTTTTAAATCCACATTGATTTAAATGTGCCTAACGTGTTTACCCTCAAATCACCAAGAGGAAAAATTGGTGAAGGTTATTTGGCTATTTAAACTACTGATACATTGCAAGAAAACTTTTAAAAGTACTTTTCATATAGGAATGTTTTCTTTTTTATTTTTGATATAGCTAACATGGAAATTCAATTCTCAGCTCACACACATCCTCCCTGCGATTTGAGCAGATTCTAAAGTTAGAGACAGACATTTATTTAACTCACCAAGCAGTTTCTTCCCTCCATATATTCTGATCAAATTCTAAAACATTTTGCAGCAATACAGTGGGAATCTATGTTGTTGTTGTTGATGATAAGTGCTGTCGAGTGGAACCCGACTCATAGCAACCCCTCCTTGGGTTTCTGAGGCAGTATCACTACGGAAGTAGATTGCCTCATCTTCCTTCCAAGGAGTGACTGGTGGGTTTGAACCACCAGCCTTCTGGTTAGCAGTCAAGTGCCTTAGGCACTATGCTACCAGAGCTCCTGTGGGA
>NW_006921662.1:5631263-5648613 GCF_000298275.1 Orycteropus afer afer
GTGGGAATCTATAGAGCAGCCCAATTCAGTAATAGGTAGACCTACAATACTCCTTCAGTATTCATTTTAAATGTAGGAAAATCTGACCTCTGAACTACCTGTTTCCAGTTAGAATTCTGGGAGAAACAATACTAATCCCTGGTTTTTAAAAAATAATTCTAGGTGACCTTAGTTTTTAAGAAATGAGGGTGAACTAATGGAATTAACTCAGATGTATAAAAACCCTGGAAACGTATTAATGGAGACAGCTTGGATAGATGACACACATATGTCCCTAGGCATCTCATTCCTGCTTCCTCTTAATTAATCTACTATTTTACCAACACTAGGGTTTTCTGCTTTTAACCTAATAGCAAAATAGCAGTTCAGCATATTTCCAGAGTGAAAATCAGGATTGTGCTGATATTATATTTACAACTACATCTTCCCTGTATTATTCCTTTATCTCTTCCTTCACTCGGGGTCTTTTATCAGTCAGTCAGCTAAGGTCAGACTCACCTCAATGGCTCAGCACACCAGTCTTGTTTCCATTACATTTGGAGGCAGAAAATCTGAATCTTTACAATGCTGACCTTATTGTTTTACAAGCTATTGATTATGGCTATCAAGTTCCAACAGTTCACTGGGGTCAGTCTCTGGAAAAAGAGCAGTCAGACAGAGCAGCCACATTCCTCTCCCTCTTCTGACTGGACTGACTTCTCCATTAGTTAGATTTTGGAGTAATTAGAATGAATCACTGCAGGACACGGCTCCTGTCTATTCTATAGCGTCACTCTTGATTCGCCTAGATTTTTAGCCATACATCAGACGACATATCTGGTATGTAATGAGGAATGTACCCAGTGGGAAGGAGAGGTCAGCGGGTAGTGGATGGGCCCTCTATAGGAAAGATTATAGAGTTACTGACACACAAATAAATGGCATGTATCACAATCCACAACACTTAGGAAGTGTAAATCTCACATTTGACATACTCTTTGGCAAGAGATAGACTTTATGAATCTTTTTCACCTCACTAGAGCAGTTTCATACAAGGATACCCTGTCCTGACATAATTCTCAACCTCAAGATGCTTTCTTTATCAGGAATATATTTTTTCACTGTAATTTTTTTCAATGTAGTACACCTTTAATACAATAGTCATTAAACTACAACACTTTTGCCTATATATGATTTCCTTCCCCCACCTTGTCTTTAAAAAATAATTTTAGGTGACTATTAAAAGTAGACCCCTGGACTACTGGCTTTCTAATCTTGTGGTATCTTTAATAGTACTATCATTTTTTGAATGCTTACAATATGCTAGACACTGTGCTAGGTAACTTACATAATTGTTTCAATTAAACCTCAACAACGCTATGAAATAGAATTATGTTAATCCCCACTGTATAGATGAGGAGGCTGAGGTGAAGTGAGATGAAATGATTTGTTCAAAGTCATACAAATATTAAGTGGTAGAAACCAGTTTTGAACCCATACAATTGGTCTCTGAGCCTACGAATTTAACTCGTGTACCATGTTACCCCCTTATCATTGAATGAAGAGTGAATGAACCAACCAATCAACCCATCACCAATTGTGTGCATGCCTTTTTATTTGTTGTAGGGAGAACAAAGATGAATATCTCATTTACCCAGTCCTCAAGCATTTCACTGAAATGCTTTGGCATATGCGAAATAGTTTTATTATAAGAGTAATAATTATAATAACATTCTGTTGTATTTGTTGTGTGCCATGGAGTCTATTCACACTCATAGTACTCCTGTAAGACAGAGTAAAACTACCCCATGGGGTTTCCTAAGCTATAAATATTTATGGGAGTAAATCACCAGACCCTTTCTTCCGTGTAGAAGCTGATGGGTTCAAACCTCCAACAGAGTTCAGCAGCTGAGTGTTTAATCAACAGCTTACTTATTATGTGTCAGTCACTGTTTGAAATGCTTTTTCCAATTTTATCACTACAGCAGGTACTACAGTCATCCTCATTGTATAGATAAGGAAAGTAGGACATCAGAAAGCGTAGTTGCTTGCTCCCAGACAGCCAGCTATGAAAGAACAAATCTGAGATGCAAAGAAAAGCAAAAAGTGCCAGAGGAGATGCAAATAGGCTGATTCCATAGAAGAAAATGTTTCCTTTCAGTTGGGAAGACTCAAGGAAGAATTTATGGCAGAGCTGACATTTGCTCTAGACTTTGAATTCTAGGAGGATGTACTAGAATGAGCTAAGACATCACCACCACCACCACCAGCCACCATTGAGTTGACTCCTATGCATGGCAAACCCATGTGTATCAGAGTAGAACTGTGCTCTGGTGTTTTTAATGATTTGATCTTTTCAAAAGTCGATGACTTGGCCTTTCCATGTGTATCAGAGTAGAATTGTGCTCTGGTGTTTTTAATGGCTGATTTTTTCGAAAGTCGATCACTTGGCCTTTCTTCTGGGGCAATTCTCAGTGGCCTTGAACCTCCAACCTTTTGATTAGCAATCAAGTGTGTTAGCCATTTGTAGCACCCATGGACTCCTACACACATGTATAACCATTGTCAATGTTTCAGGAACATGTGGTTTGAATAAGCATTAAAATATGGGATGATATCCCTTATTTCTATTGAATCTTTCAGAGTGTTATGTAAGATCAGATGGACATAGTGAATATCTTAATGAATATTTCTTATATATTTTTTTATTTTATATTCTTATATTTTCAAAATAAACATACTCCAGATACTAAGCTATTCAAAATAATTCAGGCAAGATAAACTTCAAGAAAATCACTTATTATTTACTTTGATGATTGAAAGGTTTTTGAATAGGTACAGGGATTATCATAAAAATCTCCATTTAAGAAGTGGTTTATAAACTTGGTTACCCATTAAAGTCACCAGGAGAGCTTTGAAAAGTAGTGCTGCCTGGGGGCTTCCTGCAGAGATTCTGTCCTATCTAATCTGGGATACACCTTGAGAAACAGAAGTTTTGTACATTCTCAGGCGATCCAATGCAGATCCAAGACTGAGTGCCATTGATTCAGTCTACAATGATGACTCATCAGTGATCTTTTTATCCAGCTTTTGCAATATGGTCAGATTAGTCCTGTTAACTGAGTTTGATCCTCTCCACAATCAATCTTAAAATAGTTAACTGTACAGTTATGTAACTGCATCATTGAACAAGTCAAAATTACTACCAGAACCTGGCCTCCTTCCTTTTATTTTCATTCCATGTCATTATCACATGAATCAATTAAATTTTACATGGGTAACCTACACTTTATCTTAAAGGTGCTAAGGAAGCTAGTTTTTATTTATGTATTTATTTACAGTGATTTGGTTGAAAGTTTATATAGCAAATTCATTTTCCATTCATCAATTTATACACTTTTTCTCTTCTGACATTCATTGCAATCCCCACAATGTAACATCCATCTTCTTATTTCCTTCCTGTGCTTACCATTTTCATTCCTGTTTTTTTCCCTTCCTGCATTCTTAGCTTTATCTTTGCACAAATGCTGCTCTTTTGATCTTGTGTGGTTGATTGTTCCAATGAGTGTGTACTTTCCTGATATTATGGTTCACTTTTTAGATCTGTCTATCATTTGACTGAAGTGGACTCATGGGGATGAGTTCAGTTCCTGGCTTAAAGGGTGTCTAAGGGCTTTGGTCTTGAGAGTTCTACCACTGTCTATAAGACCCATAAGCCAGGTCTTTTGTGTGATTTTGAGTTTTGTTCCGCATTTTTCTCCCACTTTATCAGGACTGCCTATTATGTTATGGAAACAAGTTACTAAGGCATTAACATGTTTATACTACTTTTATGATGGTTTTGGTAAAAGGAAAATCTATAAAAGTAAAATAAAGACAACCAGACATAGAGACAAAGATTAAAATACTTTGGTATCTGAAAACCCTGGATACTAATTTTGATACTTTCACTTACTACTTTGTACTCAAGGTGTGTCCATGGACCAGCAAGAAGTATCATCTGGGAGGTGATTCAATATGCAAATTCTCAGAACCCATCCCAGACCTACTGAGTCAGAATTTACATTTTAGCAACACCTCCCTCCACCCCCAGAGAAGCTGGATGCTCATGGTAGCTTGAGAAGCACTGACTTGTTAGATATGGACTAGATTAATTGGCACAAACAATTAAGCACTCCACTACTGCCTGTAAGGTTGGTCCTTTGAGCCCCTCCAAAGGATCCTGGGACCTTTGAAAATTTTATGGAATATAGTTCTATTCTGCATACATAGAGTCACTATGAGTTGGAATGGACTTGACATCAATTACAACCAAAACTAAACATTATAAAAGTCTGTTTTTCTATTTTATTCAGAAGAAATACATAGGTAAGTGGTCTAGAGATAAGATTATGTTTTCCAGTGTAGAATCTAAATTACCAGGGTTTTTCAGTTCTTAGCAATGGTTATCTTCTCACAATGTAAGATAGCTGTTGGAACACCATCCAACATTTTCTCTATTCCTGCCAACAGAAAGAAGAAAGTGTAAGTGTGGGTATATGGGAGAAATATACCATCCCTACAAAGACACTTCTCAGAAGGCACCCATATGTATTTACATCCAATTGGCCCAAACTTAGTCTCACCTAGGCAACACATAGGTGCAATGACTGCTTTAAATGTAGTCCTCATTCTAGGTAGTTTACAAACAGCTAAAAGTTAGGACACTTTATTACTGATGAAGTTGGAAAGAAGGAATAATAGAGAACACCCGCATTTTCTGTGACGAGACCTTTGTCAAATTACACAGTCTCTCTGAATCTTATATTCATCTATGCAAAACATGACAGATAATACCCACACAACAAAGTGTTTACGAAGAGGAAATGAGATGACTGTAAAATGCCTCACACGTAGTAGGGATTCAATAAATAATAAACCACTTTCCATCAAGTTGTCTCTGACTCACAGCAACACCCTGTGTGTCAGAACAGAACTCTGCTCCACAGAGTTTTCAATGGCAGATTTTTAAAAAAGCCAATCACCAGGGTTTTCTCGAAAGACACATTTGTGTGGACTCAAATCTCAAACCTTTCAGGCAGCACGAAGCACGTTAACCATTTGTGCCACCAGGGACTCCCAATAAATGATAGTTCTTATTAGAATATTGGAAGGAGTATTTTGAGAAGTTGATATCTTTTTTTGTTTTTCATATTACTGCTTGAAAAAGTAACAAGTAAATATTATTGGGAATAAATACTATTGGGAATATTGCAATTTATTTCATTATTTTGTCTTTTAGAAAACTAAGCTGAAAGAGATTCCATGAAAGGTTTCACTGACTACAGTAGCATTTTCCCTCCGCTGAACAACGGCAGTCCCATCCACTGTGCTTCATCACTTCAAAGTGAGTATCCACTTAGCAGCATTGCTTAGGAGTTAGGAGCTGGACTAGAGCCAGACAGCCTGCATTTGACTCTGACTCTATCACTTCAAAGATACGCAATTTTAAGTTACTTTTCTATATCTGTAAACTTGAAATAATAATACCTACTTCACAGGGTTATTATGAGGATTACCTGAGTTAATAAGAGTAAAAGTGCATAGAACACTGCCTAGCCCATAGTAAGGGTTATATAAATAGTAGCCATTATTACCAATCATAAAGTGTGAGGTGAATTGTGTATGCAGGCAAATATCTTTTCCTTTAGCAGGTCTTTGCTCTCAATGGTGCCCCAGTTTACCAACTAGGGTTTAGTTAATATGCAAAGGTCATTCATGCAGCTAATTCTTGGCTTTAGAAAGTGTATGAAAAAAATCAATAAATATGCAATTAAAAAGAAAAGGAATTAGGGTTTTCATATTTATATCGCCATCTCTCTTAGGAGCCTTCTTGATAAATACTCACTGATACTGCAATCAATAAAGGGAAAGATTGGAGATCATACCTCCCAAGAAATAGGCAGCAAATGGGGAGAAAGTTCACTGAAGTCCTTGAGGATATAAAAGAATAAAGTTCATTTCTGATCAAGTATTTAGCTGAATGAGAGTGATTCAAAAATTGCCTCATTTACAACAACTTGAAGGTTTTCCTTTGACAGGAGCCGGATTCCTGATCCATTTGCATGTGTGTGGTTTATATTGTTCTTACCTAATGAGATATAGAATATCTCCTAAACATTGACACATTAGAGGCATGCTTCATTCAGCATGAAGGTTTGAGACATCAAGGATACCTTGAGCATCCTCAGATTCCAACAACTTGTCAGACAAATTAAGTGTAAAATTGAGCTTCTCATTTCTCCCTCATTGGAGGAAAAGAATGAAGGAAAAAAAATCTATGGTTTAATACTTCCTTTGTTGAGACAAATGCAGAGAGCCCTATCATCTCTGTAGACTCTCCCTGACCTCCTGATTTTTAATGCATTGGTTTTAAATGATCCTTGACAGTTGAGATCCTTTTGTCAACTCCTATGTGCTTACAGTAGCATAGTGGCTAAGACACTTGCCTGCTAACCAGACGGCTGGCGGTTCAAACCCACCAGCCACTCCTCGGAAGGAAGGTTGGGCAATCCTACTTCTGTAGTGATACTGCCTCGGAAACCCAAGGAGGGGTCGCTATGAGTCGGGTTTGACTCGACGGCACATAACAACAACAACAACATGTGCTTACAGTAGAAGATACTCTGGCTTTCATTAGTCACTTATTCCTATTTTTATGCATTTAACAAGCTAGTGTAAAAGAGAAAAAATTATAATTGCAGGAATACCTGATGGAAAAAAAAAAATAATAAGCCATAAATCAGATCACACCTTAAAATAATATATGTTGTTGTTGTTGTTATGTGCCGTGGAGTTGGCCCCTACTCATAGCGACTCCTACTTGGGTTTACGAGTTGATGTCACTACGGAATTAGATTGCCCAACCTTCCTTCCGAGAAGTGGCTGGTGGGTTTGAACCGCCAGGAGTGGCTGATGAAAATAATATAAATGGTCAGTTTTTTGTTTGTTTCATTTTTCAGTGTTATAGGTATTTTAAAAATTTAGTTGTATCCCAGTTTGGAAGATTAGTTAGTCACTTCAGAGAATAAGAGGATCACATTATTGACTCTGAAATTCCTCCATGGAAGTTTAAGAAAAAATCTACCTTGTATTTTATACAACATTTGTTGTTGTTGTTATGTGCCGTCAAGTCGGACCCGACTCATAGCAACCCCTCCTTGGGTTTCTGAGGCGTTATCACTATGGAAGTAGATTGCCCAACCTTTCTTCCAATGAGTGGCTATTGGGTTTGAACCACCGGCCTCCTGGTTAATAGTCAAGTGCCTTAGGCTCTACTCTACCAGAGCTCCCTTTATACAACATGAATGATTATATATATACCACATGTATAGAGGACCCCTGGTGGTACAATGGTTAAGCAATGGGACTAGCCAATGTTGGATAGCTCAGATCCACCCAGCAGCTGTTTTTATACCTGGCCATCTGCTCCAGTAAAGATTACAGTCAAGTAAACTCCCCTCTGGGGCAGTTCTACTCTGCCTATTTGAGACATGGGGTCTCTTTGAGGCAGAGTCAACTCAAAGACATCTAACAACAACATATGTATATATATCTGCATAATGTAATATCATCTTCTTATTTTAAAGTGGAATGAAGTATATGACAAATGCTCTGGAAAGTATCTGAATTATTATTATCATTATAGTCAAATGGAATCTTTCTAGAGATCGATTTTATAAAACACTCCAAGGACAGAAATTTTTCAGAAAAAATTCCTCACTTCCAAAAAAAGAACTTCTTTTGTGGCTAATTCAACCCTAAGTGCCCAGCAGCAGATGAACATTAAAAAGCAAAGCTGGTGTGAACAGAGAGGATAGAGGCTGGAAGGGACTTTCTCTGATGCAATCAATGACCAGTTTGCACAGCAGAAGGTTGACTATGGTGGATGGCCAGCATTGATTCATATGAAAATATTTTTTCAATGGAAGCCAAAGCAGGTAGGGATGGATCAAAGTTAGAAGAAGCAAGGAAGAAAAGACGAGAGAAGAAAGAACCATAAAATTATAGGACTTAAAGTAATCTGAGAGATCATCTCCTCTAATCCTCTCATTTTCAGAAAATGCCAAACTAGAGCAGTTGAATGACTCTCTCATAGTCATACCCTTACCCCTGACTCCCAGAGTAATGGCTTGTCATTTTCCAACAGTGCTCCAGGATTGGCAGCAACAGCAACAGCAGCAGTACTTGCAGTAAGCAAAAATCCACTGCTATCAAGTCAATTCCTACCCTTAGGGATCCTATAGGGATCCCATAGGTTTTCCAAGACTGTAAATCTTTACAGAAGTGTACTGCCTCAACTTCCTCCCGTGTCAAACTGCTGACCTGTTAGCAGTTGAAAGCTTAACCACCGCACCACCATAGCTCCTTAGTTGCAGTAAGGGAGCATATTTACATCAGTAGTGGGTGTACCCAGCTGCAGACACTCTTGCAGAGAAGATGACCAATGACAGAGAGCCAGATATGTGACAACTCTGTAGAGGGAGGCTTCTCAGTGGGGAGCAGGATGGAGGTCCAGCAGCCACTGGACCATTCATGTGCCACTTTAATGCAACAGTTAAGCACATGGCTGCAAACTAAAAAGTGTGGTGGTTTAAACCTACCCAGCAGCTTCACAGAAGAAATCAGCTCCCATAAAGATTACAATCTAGGGAAATGCTATGGGCAGTTCAACTCTGTCATATGAAAACCAACTCAAAGCCCCCTAACAATAAACACAACTCCATTGCTGAGGAAGCTGAATCAGTTTTCAGTAACATTTCAAACCTCTACAGTTGAGTTCCTTGTTGATTAAACTTGTGAACCAAGATTTTAAACAGAAAACAAAATATCAGCAGAGATTACCTGAGAAATTTGATTCAATCACACAGGTGTTGAAAATAGTTAACTTTATTATCCTATTAAAAATAAATTTTAAACACAGAATGAAAACATTTTAATGCTTTATTTTGCTTATAATTCAGATGGAACCAACATTTACTGGGCATCAGCTTTGTGCCAAGAACTGTGCTAAGGGCTGTCATCTAGAGTATTGTATTTCATTTTCAGAATAGCACTTCAAGTTAGAGTTTTATTATTACCCAGATGCAGAAACTAAGGTCCAGAGAAGTCTAGTAAAATATCCAAAGTCAAATACACAGCAAGGGACTGAGCTTAGATTTTTTCCTTCCAGGTCTTTAGACCATGAGTCCAGAGGTTTTCCACCATGCCATACTAAGGAGGCATATGGAACAGAGAAGAGTTTTATTACCTATGAAGAAAGATAGTCTTACATCTAAATCCCAGTATGAAATTCATTGTGACCATGAGCAAATGACTTAATCTCTTTATGCTTTTGTGTCCTTTTTGCAAATCAGAAAATAAAGGCTGCCTTGAAGAGCTCTTATAAGGATTATATGACACTAACACATGTGAAGCTACTAATATATGTAAAATATACAGCATGAAGTTTTGGCCATTTTGTTCACTGCACTTAAAATTTCTAGCACATAAAATAGTATTTAACATATAGTATGTGCTTGATATAAGGAGCTCTGGTGGTGTAGTGCCTGAGGCATTTTGACTGCTAACCAGAAGATATGTGGTTCAAACCCACCAGCATCTCTGCAGAAGGAAGATGGAGCAATCTACTTCTGTAAAGATTTACCTCCTGGAAATGCAATGGAGGTTGCTATGAGTTGAAATCGACTTGATGGCAGTGGTTTTGTTTTTTTTCCTTATTTATTTATTTTTTTTAATGTGCTTGATAAAGGAGATTTGGTGGAATGGTGGTTAAGGTACTTGCCAGCTAACCAAAACACTGGTGCGTCAAACCCACTGGCTATTCCATGGAAGTAAGATAGGCTTTGTACTTCCGTAAAGATTTACAGCTTTGGAAATCCAGTGTGGGTCTCTGTGAGTTGGAATCAACTCGACAGCAATGAGTTTGGTGTTTTTTGGTTTTCTCCCCCCTTTGGTTTATGTGCTTGATAAATAGTTCTAGAATGAAATACAAATTAAATCTGGCATCTGGTGGCATAGTGCCTAAGGCATTTGACTGCTAACCAGAAGTTTAGTTGCTCAAGCCCACCAGCCACTCTGCAGAAGAAAGACTGGATAATCTATATCCATAAAGATTTACTGCCTCAGAAACCCAAATGGGGTCACTATGAGTTGGGATTGACTCGATGGCAGTGCGTTTGGTTTTTTTTGGCTTGACATACAATGCTCAGTTGGGTCAATACAAGGCAGCTCTTGTTACAGAAAGGATGATAAAATTTGTTCTGTTATCATGTTTACAAAATTATTATCTCATAATAATGATGAATTTAGAGATTTTAAAATAACTTCTTCCCTAGAAAAAAAAAAGAATTCTCGTTCTTGGCCCTCATGACAAATGTGTAAACAGGACAGAAAAATATGTCCAAGTTGACAAATGGGGAGGTTGTGATGATGCTATTCTGTCAGCACACATTTATCCCAGCTAGCATTTGGGAGCTCTGGTGGGGTGAAAGGTACAATTAGCCTAAGGCATTTGACTGCTAACCAGGAGGCTGGCAGTTCAAACCACCAGCCACTCCCCGGAAGGAAGATTGGGCAATCTACTTCCGTAGAGATACTGTCTCAGAAACCCAAGGAGGGTTTGCTATGAGTCAAATTGACTTGAGGGCAATGAGTTTGTTTGTTTGTTTGTTTGTTTGTTAGCATTTGAAATAGTGCAAATAAACACACAAGAGAAGACTGGTGTCAAGAAGGAAAATGGTTTCTAAACAACAGGGAAAATAATTAGGATAAAGCAGCTTTTGAATTTAACTCACTAAATCATTTAACATAAAAATAGATTGTTATACTTGTTATACTTATCCTTCACTCATTCATCCATCAACAATCTTTAATCTAGATCAAGCCTATTTAACTTGACACTGTTAGTATCTGGGGATACAATAGGAGAAGCACAACTCTCTTATAATCTAGAAAGACAGGGGCCCAAACTTGCCTCACCCAGCCTGAAAGATGTAGGGAAGACATTCCAGAAAAAGTAATGTTTATACTGAAATGGGAAAGATAAGTAACTTTCCAAGGGACCAACTAAGGGTTTGTTGGCCAAGCAAAGAAACAGAGTTGTGAGAGAATATAGTCTGTGCTTGCAGCTACAAATAGATGAAAAGGCTGAAAGCCTAGAGTTGGAGGACCTTCAGACAGAGTGAGATTACATGAGTGCTGCACACCAACAGCTGTATGGCATGCAACAAAGAGTTTACCCTGCACAGGTGTGGAATACTTAAGGAGGACTATTTTAGTGACTAATCAAGAAAAGTCAATTTAGGGTGTAGCACCACCCCAACACATAGTAAGTAGTCAATAAATGGTTGTAGTTAGGATTCTTGGCTCCTTTCTTTTCATCTCCTTTATTTCCTCAGCCACTTAGAGTCTGTAATTTGGGATGGGGAGAGATTTGTCCTCTTTTCCTTAGTCACTTTCTCCTTTTACAAGATATCATTGTTTCTTGCCTGAATGATTATTACATTGATCTCTTCATCAGATTCTGTTCTTCAGTCCACTCAAATCTATACTAATACTACCACCAGAGCAATCTTCAAAATCCTCACTCTTTTCAAATCACCCCTCAGCTCAAAAATCTAAAATGACTCCCAATTACCTGCCACATCATGTCTCAGCTCATCATTCTAAAATTTCACTCTCTACCAGATAATCCCACCTCATCAACTTCCCTCTTCATTTCAAATAATTTGCTCCCTTCTCTATGGTTTTGTAACTGTTTTTGTCTCTTCCACTTTGACTCGTTCCCTTCTGCTCTCCCTAAGCACCTCCACACCTGTCTTACTCTTTAAGGCTCAAGTCAAGTTCACTAATCCAACCCAGACTGGCTTCCCTTTCCTGTACTCGTACCCCACATAATAATAAACGTTTTAGCTAAACATATACTGCTTCTCCAACAACACATAAGCCCTTTGAGGCAGGAGTCATTCTCATACTTCTGGGCATATTAATTAGCTTGGTGTTATATACACTGTTGGCACCAAAACATTCCAACTACATTAACACAGAATGAGAATTTTGAAAGCGTATGTGACAGCATAAAGGGAATTAAAAAGCATTTTAAAGAGCTAAGTGAAAGGCCAATTTGAGATTGGAACTCATGCCAAAGTGACTTAAAAAGAGGATGTGATTCTAATTTGACTTCTGACCCAGGTGACTGTGGGAACAACTAGCCTAGCAAACACCTTCAAAGATCTTAATAACACTTCCCATTTTAAATGGATAAAAAATAAGTATGTCTGGGAAAATGCTAGTCTTTTTACTTTCCATTCTATCTGAAATGACTACATCAGAGTAGTTATTTGAATTCACAATCAACAGGCTTGGACACGTTTGCTGAGCTAGCCTTGTAATTATGACATCATTATATTCAAGGTTTGTAGTTGCTAAAAAAGAGTAGGTAATAAAGCAATCTTCAAATCTCATTATCCAACAACTAAATGCAAGGAGTAAGATTGGACTGGATCCTGAGTCTAAAAAAGGTCACCAGAGGTACAATTAGCAAGTTTGAATAAGATCTGAAGATGGGTAAATAGAATTAAATCCATGTGGTTTTCCTATTTTGATAACTGTATTGGCCTTATGTAAAATGTCAATATTTAAAGAAGATGAGCGAAGGGCATAGAGGAATTCTTTATACCATTTTTGCAACACTTGTGTAAAACTAAAGTTATATCAAAATGAAAAGTTCAAAAATGTTTTAGAAAGATATTCATAAGCTAAGCCTCAGTTATTTTAAATAATCACAATAGGCACTTCTTAATTTAGACAACTCTCTCCAGAACCAATTCACCTCACTAGCCTAACCACAGCTGAATAAATTCATAATTATTTTTTTTTCCTTAATTTGCCACTTGCTGAGGCTGACATATTCAAGTTAAGCCAATTTCCAATTCCATGAAAGGGAAGAGGAGTCTGTTAAAGTAGAAAGTAAGAGCAATACCAGAGTAATAACCAAGCTCTGACTGACTGCCAGGGACAAGCTGTATGCTGGGAAATAAAAAGATCCATTCCTTTCTGAAGTTTGCACATTCGAAGGGTTTGCAAATAAAAAGCCACAGCTGTGTGAAATTTCTGTGGAATTTCTAAATTTTATTCTTGGTGGGAAACCAAGTGAGGAGAGCCACATCAGAAACCATGGAGTCGATGCTGACTCTTAGCGACACTATACAACAGAGTAGCACTGCCACAAAGAGTTTCAACAACAACAACAATACACTGCCGTCAAGTCAGATCCAACTCATAGCGACCTGTCCTTGAGTTTCCAAGGCAGTATCACTACACAAGTAGATTGCCCAACCTTCCTTCCAAGGAGTGGCTGGTGGGCTTGAAGTGTCAGTCTTCTGGTTAGCAGTCTAATGCCTTAGGCATTAGGCCATCAGAGCTCCTTCCCAAAGAGTTTACAAAGCTGTAAATCTTTAGGGAAGCAGACTGCCTTACATTTCTCCCGTGGAGCAGCTGCTGGGTTTGAACTGCTGACCTTTTGGTTAACAGCCTAATGCTTTAGCCACTGCACCACAAGAGCTCCTTATTGTCCTCCTCAGGTATCAGCGAAACTTAGTCCTGCTATTTCTGGCTCAAAAATTTACAGCAAAAACAAGGATTTTCAGTTTCTTGTCATTTCAGGTAACACAGTCAGACTCCCGAAATCTCGTGTCATTCTGTCAATTTTGCTGTCTATACCAACAATTAAACAGTAATTGTTGTATGTCATTTTGCAGCATAAAAATTTCCATGGATATTTTTGGCATGGTTCTGTTGTTGTTAGGTGTGGAAGAGTCGGCTCCAACTCACAGCAATCCAGTGTACAGCAGAAGGAAACTGCCTGGTCCTGCACCATCTGCACAATCCTCACAGTCTTTGCTATGCTTAAAACCATCGTTTCAAATTTCTAGAAGGGAATATATCAGTGGTGGCATGAGTGAAATATTTGCGTCTTGCTTCTCCTTGAGTGTATTTTAGAATGTATAGGTTTCATTTTGTAGTGCCTGTACTATTGACACAACAGCTCATCCAATCTAAATGTTACAACTCACTGTCTGATCCTAACATTAGACAGAAACTCTTGGGTAGTGTTCCATCTTATAGAGAGCAACAAAAGGCAGTTTTTTAACTAGATAAAGAAATGCAACCTCTTAAACTGTGAGTCTAAAATTGTGCTATTTTGATAAAACCAATGTAGCAAATATCTATCTGTTGATAGGGTGGGCCGGTTAATGGTCAATTTCAGAAAAATAAGTTATCATGGGAGTCTGCTAAATGAAACATCAGCAAAAGTAAATTATCTTTATGATCATCTGTCTTACATGATTTAAACTTGCTGGGAAGAGCTAGAGAAGATTATATTTTGAGAAAGGAAAGTAAAAAAACCAAAGGAGCATTTTGAAAGACTGCAAAATGCTAAGTGTTACAAAGTGGTTCGTATCAATTATTTGTAAGATATTACAATGGTGTTGATATCTTTCATTGATTGTATGTTAGATGTAATATAAATTTCAGTTCAGGTTACTAACAAAATCTTCACAGTTTAAAGTTCTATATCATTATCTGCTTATCGAGCAAAATTCAGAATCCAAACAAAAAGAATCGTATGTTGAGGATTGTTGTTAAAAAAAAAACTCATTACCATCAAGTCCATTCAATTCACAGCAACCCCTTCTTGAGTTTCTGAGGCGATATCTCTATGAAAATACATCGCCCAATCTTCCTTCCGAGGAGTGGCTGGTGGGGTTGATCTGCCAGCCTTCTGGTTAGCAGTCAAATGCCTTAGGCCCTATGCCACCAGAACTCCCTTGTTGTTGTTAGGTGTTGTCAAATTGATTTCAACTGGTGGTAATCCATGTGACAGAGTATAACTGCCCCAGAAGATTTCCAAGGAGCTCTGGTAGCGTAGTGCCTAAGGCACTTGACTGCTAATCAGAAGGATTTGACTACTAACCAGAAGGCTGGAGGTCAAGCTCACCAGCTACTCCTCAGAAGGAAGATTGGGCAATCTACTTCGATAGTGATACTGCCACGGAAACCCAAGCAGGGGTCGCTATAAGTTGGGTCTGACTCCAAGGCAGTGAGTTTTCTTTTTTTTTTAATCTTTACAGAAGCAGATTGCTAGTTCTTTTTTCCTGTGGAGCTGCTGAGTGGGTTTGAACTGCCAAATTTTTGGTAGCAGCCAAATGCTTAACCACCGCACCACGAGCTCTCCTTATATTTTTGGTAGTGTTGTGTTACTGACATATGTTAATGACATTGTGTCCATGACAATATGTGATTAAGTTCAAATTTCTGGATAAGACCAAGAGGCTCTTGGAGACCCCTCCTATGAGTCTGTGAGTTTTAACCAGCACATTCAGACCACTAGTATCATCTCTGGTAGCATAGTGGCTAAGACACTTGCCTGCTAACCAGACGGCTGGCGGTTCAAACCCACCAGCCACTCCTCGGAAGGAAGGTTGGGCAATCCTACTTCCGTAGTGATACTGCCTCGGAAACCCATGGAGGGGTCGCTATGAGTAGGGTTTGACTCGACGGCACATAACAACAACAACAACAGTATCATCTATCCTCTTCTGTCTCCTCTTTGTCAAAGTCATCAAATAAGAAGCAGCTACAGATCAGCCAAAAACAGGCATACTAAGCTGTAGAAATGTCTTTGACTTAAGAATGAAGGTAGCAAGCCTTTCATACCTTGACAGGTAAAGAAGAAAGGATGTGACAAATTTACAGCTGTACGGTGGTGAGCCTCCATTTGCACTAATACTGATTGTGACTCATTCACAAAATGGCCTTTCCGATTGTAATTCAGAAAGAGTTGTTGAATATGACAATTTTAAGGGTATTTAAGCAGCTAGTTAATTCATTTGTTGATTAAATACAAATAAGTTCTCTTTATTTTTTTAGCCTTAGGCCTAGACTCTCAAAAGGCTGTCATGACCTGCATGATGACTTCATTGGAATTTGATTTTTTCAGGTTACTTTGGAACTGTGACATGACTAATTTATATTAGTCATCTCTGAGAGATATCAGACCAAGTTCCTATCTATAAGTAGGTAGCCCAGCAAGTTCTACTTTCTTCTGTGGTGCCACGTACATGAAAGTATTAAGAATTTCACCATTGGCTTGAACGTATTGACCTGTGAGATAT
Source organism: Orycteropus afer afer (assembly GCF_000298275.1). Taxonomy (NCBI): domain Eukaryota; kingdom Metazoa; phylum Chordata; class Mammalia; order Tubulidentata; family Orycteropodidae; genus Orycteropus; species Orycteropus afer. The sequence goes on from NW_006921662.1 coordinate 5,647,460, forward strand.
TTTTGTGGAACTGTTCCTAATATGTTAGCATTAATTATTGCTCAACCAACATCTGAGAACTATTAGTTCATTTATAAATTTTAAATTTAATTGAGTCTCTAAAGGGAAATGGAATTCCTCAATGGTGCAAATGGTTGAATGCTAGACCAGTGGCTGAAAGTTTGGTGGTTCAAACTCACCCAGAGGTGCCTCAGAAGAAGGAACTGGCAATCTACTTCCAAAAGGTCACAGCCTTAAAAATCTTATTGGGCAGTTCTACTCTGACATATGGTGTCACCATGAGTTGGAAGTGACTCAATGGCAAATAACAAAAATAAATAAATAAAAGGAAATAAAGCTTACTTTGATTCTAATCATTTGGAAATGCCGTGATACCCCAGCTACCTCCTTCTGCCTATTTTACTGCCTGGTATAGCCTGAGTTAATGCCAATTAGGGAACAATAGTTGGCCTTTCACACTAGTAGGTGCTAATGAACAACTCACTCAAGAAATATTGGGAAAATTAAAGTCATGTTATTTGGTCAGTAAGTCACCTTTGTCAATGAATAATTCTCTTAGCCACTCAGACAACAGAATGAAATGGCTTAGATATTAACCCAGCATTTGCCTGACACAGCATAATCAGTGTAGTTTTTGAAAGAGGAAAGTTGCTTTTGCAAGCTTTCTTGCATTAAGAAACTTAATCTTAGGAACTTTCTTCACTCTGTCCTGAGATAATCTTACTTTCTCATTTTCCCTTTTCTTACCTGCATTTCTTTCTGTTTATTCACTAATTATCCCTACCTCCATAACAGCAAAGCACTGAGTTGGTGGGAAATAATCAACATAATTGGGAGGCCACCAAACTGGGAAGTAGCCATAAACATTAAGTAAAATCACTACCTCTCCCCCTTAAGTAAAACTGTGCCATGAGTCTTTATTTTTCCACCCTATTTTTCTAGAAAACACTTAGAATGTTTCAAAAAGTGACTTATCCTGTGAGTTCTACAAAGCAAAATATTTATTTCTTCATTTTTGAATATGACTAAAGAATCTATGGGAGCTCTGGTAGCATAGTGCCAAAGGCACTTGACTGCTAACCAGAAGGCTGGCAGTTCAAATCCACCAGCCACTCCTCGGAAGGAAGATGGGGCAATCTACTTCCATAGTGATA
>NW_006921662.1:5649078-5697906 GCF_000298275.1 Orycteropus afer afer
ACCAGCCACTCCTTGGAAGGAAGGTTGGGCAATCTACTTCCGTAGTGATACTGCCTCAGAAACCCAAGGAGGGGTCGCTATGAGTTGGGTCTGACCCCACAGCAGTGTATTGCATTGTGTTGTGTTGCGTTACTCACCAAAGCATAACCTGACCTAGACTGAGATCAAAGAAGGCTTCCCTGAGGAAGTGATATTCACAATCTGAAGAATGAATACGAGTTAGAAGTGGAAGATAATAAAGAGGCGATGGGGATTTACATACATAGGGAATAAGATGTGCAAAAGTCCTGTAGTGAATAAGGACAAGGCATGTTTTAGAGTCTCAGAGAAGGCCAGATTACAGAAAGCAAAAGAGGACGTTGTGAGAGAAAATAGTGGAGATGGAGGTAGTAGCCAGAGAACAGAGTTTATGGGCTATCTACTTCCTAGGAGTAGCATCTTCAAATCCATATATTGCCTCCTCTTGTTGTTTTGCCCCTTTAGATTTAGTACCCCAGCCATGAACTTTCTTCCTCATAATTGATTAGAAATTCCAAAGAACACTGCATACGGTTTCTCTCAGGTATCAACTGTGGTAACTGAGGTTAAAAGCTGCTGGGCATCTGTATCCAAATCGCTGCTAGATCCCCCAACCCTGGCCTCCCGCTCCATCTAAGGAGGAAAATTGGATAACAGCTAATACGGTGATAATATTTCTGAGATAGAGGCTCATGTTAGTATTTTCTCCTGTATCTTCCTCCTATTCAAGCAGTAAGGTGCTCAGTGGTTAAGCACTAGACTGATAACCAAAACATCAGTAGTTCAAAATGACCAGCTGCTCCATGGGAAAAAAATGTGACAGTCTGCTTCTGTCAAGATTACAGCCTTGGAAACCCTATGAGACTGTTCTACTCTGTCCTATAGGGTCACTATAAGCCATCAAACAGACTCAATGGCAATGGATTTCATTTTATTCAAGCAGTTAGAGTCCCTGGGTAGCATAAATACTTATGTGCTGGGCTATTAACCAAAAGGTTGGCAGTTTGAACCTACCCACAGGCACCTCAGAAGAAAGGCCTGGCAATCTGCTTCTGAAAGGTCATAAAATCCCTAGGGAAGATAGTTCTACTCTACAACACACGGGGTGAAATTGACTCAATGACAATTATTTTTTCCTTTTGTCTTATTTTTCATTCAAGCTGGGGGAGTATGGAACTCTATGCTCTTGGTCTCAGGGAAGGGATGTGACAGGTTGGAAAAAGAAACAGAAAAACTGGGGAAGGTATATACCTTCTAAATGTATTTGCCTTTAGGGAAAATTAAAGGACTAAAGTTTGGCTGATTAGATTTAATTTTAGTTAAAATTAAGTAGAAGTAAGCGTTCCATTTCTCAATCACATTAGCCACATTTCAAGTGCTTTACATGTATACAGAACAGTTCCATCATCACATAAGATGTATATGACAGTTCTGGGACTAGGTCAGTATGTTATTTTAGCTAGTGATGCTATGACCGAAATACTACAAATACTTTAACTACAATTTCTTTAACAAGAAATTTCTTTTCTTGCGGTGTAGGAGGCTACAAGTCTGAATTCAGGGCACCGATTCTAGGGGAAGGCTTTCTCTCTGTGTTGGCTCTGGAGAAAGGTCCTTGCTCTTCTGAGCTTTGGTCCCTGGGCGCTCTTCGTGTGGTTTAGCATGTCTCCTCCCTGGTCTCTGCTTGTTAGGAGCTCTGGTGGCGTAGTTCCTAAGGCATTTGACTGCTAACTGGATGACTAAACCCCCAGCCACTCCTCAGAAGGAAGATTGGGCGATCTACTTCCGTAGAGATACTGCCTGAGAAATCCAAGGAGGGGTCGCGATGAGTTGTGTTTCATCTCTGTTACTGACTATATTAATCCTTCCTCATTAACGTAACAATGACAGTCCACTCTCAAATGGGTTTATAATCATAGACATAGAGGTTAGGATTTACAACACATATTTTGAGGGCACCCCATTCAATCCATAACAGGCAGAGATAAAATATTCATGAGAATGAGAGGGAAGAAAGCAGAACTTGCCCTCTAAAAATAACCAACTTCTTCCTTTAAGATGTTAGAAAAAAAGACTTTTATGCCCCCTTCTCCCCTCAGTAATCACCAAAAAATAACAACAAAAAATTGAAATATAAATTGTATCATAAATGAAATTATGAGATGCATTAGCCTTGAACCACAATGAACAAAGGATCTAGAGGTGGGAAGATACTGTCAAAGAGCGAAAATGGTAGAGTCTGGTTGAAATTAAAAGTGAAGAGCTTTTTAAGAGGTAAGGCAAATTGCAAACTGAGAATCACAAAGTCTAGAGGATTCTGATTTAAGTGACCCAAAGAGGACACAGTCTAGAGATTTGAAACAAGAAAACACAAGGAAATTCAGTAAAAATTCATTGATAGGTTCACACTTAGGTTATGATTACAAAATTGGGTGATAGTACATTTGATTGGTAAGAAATATTCTTGTTTCTAAAATTGTTTTTTAAAGTTAAAATGTAATCATTAAATTTGGTACATTTGACCTAGAAAGAATTATGAGACCCTCCCATTGTGACTGCAGGGAGGACACACATAATTCAAAAGTTAGTTTTGAGTAAACATCTGTTCTGAGAGTTGTCTTGGACCTAGCTTCCTATGCAACAAATAAAGCATGTAAGCAAACAAAATGACATTGTTTTCTAAAATTGTTTACCAAATAATTTTTTTAAGGTATGGTGGAGAGTTACAGGAATGATGGGCTATATTGCTGCTGCTCAGAATATTGTTCTCCAAGTTCATCCACATTATATGGTATTTTGCAGGTTCTGCATTGCCCTCTAGGGTTGCACAGTATTCTACTGTGTGTAGGCACATAGTTTGTTTATCCATTCCTTGGTTGATGGGCACTTAGGTTGTTTCCATCTCTTTCATATTGTGAATAGGGCTGCAATAAACATGGGTGTGCATATATCTGTTTGTGTCCTGCCTCTCACTTCTTTAGGGTATATACCTAGAAATAGGATTTCTGGATCAAATGGTATTTCTATTTCTAAACTTTTAAGGAATCTCCATACTGCTTTCCACAGTGGTTGTATCATTTTACAGTCCCACCAGCAGTGTATGAGAATCCCAATCTCTCCACATCTGCACCAGCATTTATTATTTTCTATCTTGTTGAACATTGCTATTAATGCTGGGATGAGATGGGATCTCATAGTTGTTTTTATTTGCATCTCTTTAATGGCTAATGACTGTGAACATTTCTTTGTGTATTTGTTGGTTGCCTGAATATCGCCTTTGGTGAAGTTCCTGTTCATATCTTCTGCCCATTTTTATTTGGGTTGTTTGTCTTTTTGATGTTGAGATGTTGGAGTTTTCTATAAATTTTAGAGATAAATCCTTTATCCAATATGCCATTGCTGAGTATTTTTCCCATTCTATAGGTTCTCTTTTTACTCTTTGAAGAAGTCTTTGGAAGCACATAAAAATTTAATTTTCAGAAGGTTCTAATCATCTAGTTTATCTTCTGCTGTTTGTCCATCTTTGGTTATACTTGATAGTCTACTTATGCCATAAATTATGAGCCCTAAGTTTGCCCCTATTTTTCTGTGACAAACTTTATAGTTTCAGGTTTCACATTTAAGTCTTTGACCCATGTGGAGTTAGTTTTTGTGTATGGTGTGAGGTATGGATCTTGTTTAATTTTTCTGCAAATGGATGTACATTTTGTGAGAGACAGTCACTTCCCAATTTAATGGATTTTTGCACTTTGGCAAGATCAGCTGACCATAGGTCAATGGATTTATTTCTGGGTTCTCAATTCTGTTCCACTGGTCTATCTGTCTGTTTTTGTACCAATTCCAGGCTGTTTTGACTACTGTGGCTGCATAGTAGGTTTTGAGATCTGGGAGTGTGAGACCTCCTACTTTGTTCTTCTTCTTCAGTAGTGATTTGCTTATTCAAGGTCTCTTTCCTCTCCATATAAAATTAGTGACTGGTTTTTCCATGTCCTTAAAGAATGCTGATGGAATCTGAATTGGGATTGTATTGAATGTATAGATCACTTTGAATAGTAATGACATTCTCACAATGTTCAGTCTTCCTATCAATGAGAATGGTATGTTCTTCCATTTATGTAGATCTCCGATAGTTTCTTGATGTAGTGTTTTGTAGTTTTCTTTGTACAGGTCTTTTGCATTCCTAGTAAGATTTATTCCCAAGCATCTTGTCGTTTTGATAGCTATTGTAAATGGTATTGATTTCTTTATTTCCTTTTCAGAGACCTCTTTGCTGGTGTAGAGGAATCCAACTGATTTTTGTATATTGATCTTGTATGTTCCCACTATGTTTAATCTTTCAATAAGTTCCAGTAGTTTTCTTGCTGAGTCTCTTTGGTTTCCTATATATAGGATCACATCATCTCCAAATAGGGATAGTTTGACTTTTTCCTTACCAATCTGGATGCCTTTGATTTCCCTTTCTTGCCTTATTGCCCTGGCTAGTACTTCCAATACAATGTTGAGTAGAAATGGAGATAGTGGGCATCCTTGTCTGGTTCCTGTTCACAAGGGGAATGGTTTCAGTCTCTCTCCATTGAGATTAATGTTGGCTCTTGGTTTTGCAATTATGCCCTTTATTATGTTGAGGAATCTCCCTTCTATTGCTATTCTTCTGAGAGTTTTTATCAGGAATAGATGTTGGATTTTATCAAACTCCTTTTCTGCATCGATTAATATGATCATGTGGTTCTTTTACTTTGTTTTATTTATGTGGTGGATGACATTGATTGTTTCTCTAATGTTGAAGCATCCTTGGGTATCTGGTATGAATCTCACTTGTTCATGATATATATATTTTTTGATATGTTGTTGGAGTCTATTGGTTAGGATTTTGTTGAAGATTTTTGCATCTGTATTCATGAAGGTTATTGATCTCTAGTTTTCCTCTCTAGTAGTGTCTTTGCCTGGTTTTGGCATCAGGGTTATGCTTGCTTCATAAAATGAATTTGGGAGGTTTCCATCCTTTTTTACATTCTGGAATAGTTTGAGTAGGATTGGTGTTAGCTGTTCTCTGAATGATTGGTAGAATTGTCCATTGAAACTATCTGGGCCAGAACTTTTTTTGTTGGTAATTTTTTATGACCTATTCAATGTCTTCTTTTGTTATGGGTCTGTTGAAGTTTTGTACCTCAGTCTGTGTTAGTTTAGGTACCTAGTGTGTTTCTACAAATTTCTCCATTTCTTCTAGGTTTTCAAATTTGATGGAGTACAGTTCTTCATAGTATCCTGCTATTATTCTTTTTATTTCTGTTGGTTCTGTTGCGACATCACCCCTTTCATTTCTTATTTGTGTTATTTAAATCTTCTCCTTCTTTTCCTTTGTTAAGTTTGCCAGTGGTTTGTCTATTTTATTAATCTTTTCAAGGAACCAACTTCTAATCCTGTTGATTTTTTCTATGGTCTTTCTATTTTCTGTTTAATTTATATCTGCTCAAATCGTCATTATTTATTATTTCTTTTCTTCTGGTGACTGCAGGCTTTTTTTTTCTGCTCTTTTTCTAATTGCCGAAGATATTGGGTTAAGGTATAGATTTTGGCTCTTTCCTCTTTTTTGATGTGTGCATCTAAATTGCCCTCTGATCACTGCTTTTACTGTGTCCCAAAGATTTTGGTGTGTTGTGTTCTAATTCTCATTCCATTCAAGAAATTTTTAATTTTATTTTTTTTTCTTCTATTATCCAGTCATTTTTGAGGAGAGTGTTATTCAGTTACCATGCATTTGCTCTTTTTCCATTGGTCATCCTAGTGTTGCTTTCTAATTTTTCAGTATTGTGATGTGAGAAGATGCAGTATCTCAATGTTTTTAAATTTATTGAGGCTTGCTTTGTGGTCTAACATATGGAGAATGTCCCATGTGTGCTGGGAAAGAATGTATATTTTGCTGTTGTTGGGTGAAGTGCTCTGTAGCTATCTATAATGTCAACTTGGTTGATCACATTGTTTAGTTCTTCTGCATCTTTGTTGAGTTTCTTTCCAGTTGTTCTGTCTTTACTGAAAGTGTATTAAAGTCTCCTATTATTACTGTGGAACCATCTATTTGTCTTTTTAATTCTATTAAAGTCTGCTGTATATATTTTGGGGATCTTTCATTGGGTGCATAGATATTTATTATGGTATGCCCTCTTGTTCTATTGATCCTATAATCATTATATAATATCCTTCTTTGTCTCTTTCAGTGGTTTTTGTCTTAAAGTCAATTTTATCAGAAATTAATATTGCCACTCCTGCACTCTTTTTGTTGCCATTTTCTTGGCAATCTTTCTCCAGCCTTTGATTTTTAGTATATTTTTTGTCTCTGTGCCTAAGGTGAGTCTCCTGTAGACAGCATATTGCTGGGTCATGTTTTCTTGTCTAGTCTGCAACTCTCCTTCTCTTGAGTGTTGCATTTAATTCCTTGACATTCAGTGTAATTATTGAATTTACTGAAGTCATTGTGTTCTGTTTTTGTTTTTTTTTTTCCCCTAATGTTACTAATTTCTTTGTTCCATATAATTTTCTACTCTGAGTTAATTTTGTTTATGAATTGTGTTATCATCTCCTTAACTGCAGTATTTACACTTGCCCTCTTTTTTATTTTCATGTAAAGGTTTATTATTTTTCTTTGAGGTTACCCTGTAATTTATAATTTTCTTCTCAAGTTTAAAACAGTCTCTGTCTTGCAATTGTCTTGACTTCCTCACCATTTAGAAGTTCTGTCCCTACACTATATATTCCCTCTTTTTGGTTTGTAGTTATCCTCATTTAACCAGTTGATGTCTCTGGTTCCCTGTTTACAGTCTTGTTAGCTTATTTTACTTTGGATACTGCCATAACTAGGTTGGTTTTTGGGTTGTGTCATCATGTGTGTTAATCATCGGTTGTTGTTGACTGCTATTGGTTCACTGTGCAAAGGACTCCCTTTAGCATCTTTTGTAATGTTGATCTGGTTTCAACAAATTCCCTTCATTTCTGCTTCTCTGGAAATCTCCTAATTTCACTATCATATTTGATAGACAATTTTCCTGGTATAATTCTTGATTGGAGATTTTTTTCTTTCAAAACCAGAAAAACCAAACTCGCTGCCATCGAGTCGGTGCCAATTCACAGCGATACTTCCTTGGGTTTCCAAGGCAGTATCTCTATGGAAGTAGATTGCCTAGTCTTCCTTCCAAGGAGTAGCTGGTGGGTTTGAACCTATAGCCTTCTGGTTAGCAGTCAAATGCCTTAGGCACTACATAGTTTGAAGGTTTTATATATATCATGCCATTTCCTTCTCACCTACATGGTTTCTGCAGAGAAATCAGAGCTTAGTTTTATTGGTTGCCCTTTGTAGGTAACTTTTCATTTTTTCCATGCTGCTTTCAGGATTTTTTCTTTGTCTTTGGTTTTGGTGAACTTGAGGATGACATGTCTTGGTGATTTTCTTTTGTGGTCTATCCTGTTTGGAGTTCATTGAACTTCTTGAATACACATATTTTCATCTTTCATCATATTAGGGAAATTCTCCTCCAAGAAATCTTTGACAATTTTGTCTGTTTTTCTGTCTCTTACTATTCTGGAATTCCAGTTACACACAGATTATTCTTTTGATGGTATCACACATGAATCTTAGGGTTTCTTCATTATGTTTTGATCTTTTGTCTGATTGATCCCTTAATATAGTAGTATTGAGGTATTTGTCTTCAATCACATTAATTCTGTCTTCCACTGACTGATTCTATTCTTTTGCCCATTCAATGTGTTAACTATTTATGAAACCTTAGCATTAATCTTCTGAATTTCTATTTGTTGTTTTTGAATTATTTCTAACTTTTTGTTTATTTTGTCAATTTTTTCTTGCATTATTTTGTTTGTTTTGGAGTTTTTTCTGTGTTTTCCCTAATTTTGTCAGTGTTTTCCTTGATCTGTCTCTCAATCCATTGAAGGTACCCAAATATAATTATTTTGAATTTCTTATCAGGGAGTTCTAATGCTGCTTCTTCCTCAGGGATGTTTTCTCTGTTTGTATCCTCGTCCCTTGTTTCTTCTATTTTATCTTGCTTTTTTGTTTGGGCTGTCATGATCTGTTCTCTCCAAGACACTGTGGTGTTTTTGTATTTATGTTTAATTTGTGGTTGTATGTTGGTGTGATTCATGCAAGACTTTTTTTCCCTTTATTTTGTTTTGATATACCTTTGTGAGCAGAGTACTGTGTGCCTCAATTTGCTAGTTGTTAGCACTTAGGCACTCACTACCTGTCTCCTGGTGGGTGTGATAGATAATGAGAGTATGTACACAGATCATTGTTAGCTGTTTGTAAAGAGCAATTGAGGATGAGTTGATCTGGTATTGGGCTGCCATCTATCATTGGTCAATTGGTGTAAAAGAAAGTCATGGCCCTCACTCCTCACTCAGTAGATGGGGCTACAGGAGGTGCAAGTATGGTTGGCTTGTTTGGGATGAGTTACTGTCTCCCACAAGACATAAAAAATTAAGAGAGAGAGAGAGAGAACAGGACACTCAAACTGAATAAACAAGCAAGGATAATCTAAAACAAACCCACAATAAATAAGAATAAAATTTTTCAAAATATATTTAAAAAGGATAAAAGAAAGGTAATGAAAAAAACAAAGAAGAAAAAAGGCCACAATATCTGGGGAGGAAGGAATGAGAAAAAAGAGCAACAGTAAAATAGGGAAATTTTACTTTGCAAAAGGGGGAAACAAAAAGGAATTAGAAGAACCAAAAAGAAGGGAGCCAAGAAAAGGAAAAAGAAAAAAAAAGGAATGGGAAAGAGAAAACAAAAAGGAAGAAAGGAGGAAGATAAAAATAATTTTGAAACAAACAAAGAAAAACTAAATTCTGGAGGGCAGGGCATGACACCCAGGCTCTGCCAGGGCACAAATCAGAATGGAACCCCTGCATGTCAAGAAGATGGGTGGAGGTGGGAGAGGGTCACACCTCTGTTTACCAAAAGGGCACAGGGCACAGGAGTAAGATGGAGAATATAGCATCTCACCAGTTGTCCATCTCCAGTGCAGTTGCCCTTGCTGTCCTCAGCAGGTAAAGCCCACTCCCAGGTCACAGTCTAAGAGAGAATGCCACCTGCATGCATGTAATACAGCAGTGCCAGCTGTTTGAAAACATCTAAAATAGCTGCACCCTCAAGACAGCTGCCAGCAGTCGACAGATCCACACATCCCCTTCCTTGTTGTTCTCCCTTCTGGATGTCAGGCAACAATGCAGTCTCTGCCCATGCAGTCTTTGGTGAGCAGAGCTGATCCTTAGGTTGCTATCAGGAAATATTCAAAATGGCTAAGCTTTCAGAACAGCCAGCAGTCTGTAATTCCATTTGTCTCCTTATTCACTGTTTCATTCAAGTTCTTTTACTAGTTGGTATTTAATCCACTTCTTTATCCTTCCTTTCAAAGCTAAGGGTTCCAGGATCTTCTTCTGCATTGGTTTCAATTGGTTTCTCATTGCTTTGTTGCAGAGGGTCTGTGTAACTTGTCTGCCTGTTCTGCCATCTAGCTAGAACTTCAAGACCCAATGTATTTTTAAAAACTAGAAACAAAAAGTATATAAATATTTATTTATTTATTTATTTAAAATCAAAGCTAAAACAAGACTTAGAGAAGAGGAAAGAGTTCAGGAAAAATCAGAAGAAAAAAATCCACCACATAGATGACAGCCATGCAGGAAACAGAATTGGGGTATTGGTTTAATTCTATGTAAGGCATGGGCATGGAAGTGTAGGACAAAACTTTTAAAAAGTGAGCAAAACAAGTGGCGATGAACAAATAATTTCAAAATAATGGAGAGAAATTATAAAATATAAAGAACAGATGGAAAAGATATAAGAACATGGCATCAGGATTGGAGGAAGACTCATTAACAACCTGCTATATACAGAAAGCGAGGCCTGGTAGCATAGTGCCTAAGGCACTTGACTGTTAATCAGAAATCTGGAGGTTCAAACCCACCAGCCATTCCTCGGAAGGAAGGTTGGGCAATCTACTTCCTTAGTGATACTGCCTCAGAAACCCAAGGAGGGGTCACTATGAGTCAGGTCCAACTCGATGGCATACAACAACAACACAACAACATATACAGACAACACAACTTTGCTTGCTGAAAGTGAGGATGACTTGAAGCACTTACTGATGAAGATTGAAGACTACACTCTGCAGTATGGATTACTCCTCAGTATAAAGAAAACAAATATCCTCACAACTGGACCAATAAACAGCATCACAATAGATAGAGAAAAGAATGAATTTGACCAAGACTTCATATCACTTGCTTCTACAATAAACACCCATGGAAGCAGCAGTCAGGACATCAGACATCCTATTGCATTGGGTAGATCTGCTGCAAAAAAACTTCTTTCAAGTGCTGAAGAGAAAAGATGTCTCCTTGAACACCAAGGTGCACCTAACCCAAACCATGGTATTTTCAATCGCCTCTTATGCATGTGAAGGCTGGACAATGAATAAGGAAGGCTGAAGAAGAGTTGATGCTTTTGAGTTGTGGTATTTGTGAAGAATACTGAAAATACCATAGACTGCTAAAAGAACTAATAAATCTGTCCTGGAAGAAGTGCAGCTGTAATCCTCCTTGAAAGCAAGAATGACCAGACTTCCTCTCACCTACTTTGGTCATATTGTCAGAAGGGACCATTCTCTGGAGAAGGATTTCATACTTGTAAAGTGAAGGGTCAATGACAAAGGGGAAGACCCTCAACAAAATGGATTGACACAGTGACTTCAATAAGGGGCTCAGGTATAGCAAGGATTGTGGGGCTGGCACAGGACCAAGCAGTGTTTCGTTCTGTTGTACATAACATCACTGAGTGTGAGACAACTCGACAGCACCTAACAACAACAACACATAAATGGTACCACCGAAAAAAAATAAGACATCTAGAAGGGGAAAAAAAAAATACAAAAATGCATTCTTATACCCATGAAACATTGATTTTGAAGAACTAGTATAATTTTGGTAATAAAAACAGAAAGATATTAAGTGGCTTTTAAACTATGTGCAGTGTAGCATATATTGCCATTGCCCCTCTCCTCTTTCTTCATCTTTCAGTGTAGCCCGACTGACTTCCTTCTGCCAGCATCTGTATCTCCTTGCCTATAGGCATTCCCCCACCTGTGGAAGGCTGCTCTGCTCATATGCAAGGTAGGCCAAATGTACACAGTGATTAATATTAATTATTAATAAAACGTTTTATTATAATGATAACAATTTACATCTTTTTAATGAAGTGATCAATATAAAAACTAAATAATAGGCCCAAACCTAGCTACACAAGGAAAGGGCACTGTTGATCCCATGAACGAAAAGTTTCCAGGAAAAGTTAAGCCAAATGGCTCTAGGTCTTAGCCTGCCTTGAGTTCCCCTCAAGTTTACAAGAACTCTTTGAGAGAAATACTCTGGGCAAGTGTAGTGCAGTGAATTACTTGGTATGGCTCTTATAGCCATGGTCTTCAGGACTCCCAACATACAAATTGGTGGAATTATGTAAATGTGAAGTGTTTGTGGTACATCAAGGGGATTAGATAGCTTATTAGTTATGTAAATATGGTATGTGGCACCCTTGTGTGGATGGGACCATGGAAATAAGGTGTATAGAACTCAAAAATGGGGATTGGTCAATTCTGTCATTCTGCTAGGTGGTGCCTAAGACATTTGACTGTTAACCAAAAGGTTGGTGGTTCAAACCCACCATCTGCTCCACAGAATGAAGATAGGACAATCTACTTCCTTAAAGATTTACCACCTCGGAAACCCAAAGTGGGTCACTATGAGTTAAAATCAATTCAATGACAAGGAGCTTGGTTTTGGTTAAAGAGAAGTGCAACCGGAATGCTCCTTGGAAGGGAGAATGGCCAGACTTCTTTCTCACTTACTGTGTCCATGTTGTCAGAAGGGACCATTAATTACCTGGAGAAGGATATTACCTGGTAAAATGGAGAATCAGGGTAAAAAAGAAAGACCCTTAATGAGATGGATTGACAAAATGACTGCAACTGTAGACTCAAGTATAGCAAGGATTATTAGGATGGCACATGACCGGGCAGTGTTTCGTTCTCTTGTACACAGGCTAACTGTGAGTCGAAGCTGACTCCATGGCACCTAACAACAACAATAACAGAAGCAGAATGGGGGATCTCACTACTATTAAGACTGAGAACAGCCAGGAGTATAGCAAATCCTTGGACCCAAGATCCCTGTGCTGAGACAGCAGAGATGCAGGAGTCAACAGAGAGATGACAGAGAAATGGTTGAGAGTCAGAGGTAGCAGAACCAACAGACCAGCACAATACAGAGCAGTGGGCTCGCTGGCCTACTGAGTGAGAAAGCTGAGTGCCTTTGGGCTTGCTGGTGGAGAGGAGTGCATGTAGGTGGTCATATTGGCAGAGCTAAAAGAGCTTTGTAACACTTGCCAGAGTAGGGCAGAAGCCAGGTGGAGGGGCCAAGGACCAAAGAGGCATGCCTTCAGGCGTGTTCTGATAAAAAAAATTGTACCTTGAAAGCCTTGCTGAACCTGAATTGTAACCTGTTAAAAAAAAAAAAAAAAAAAAACTCACTGTCGTCAAATCAGATCCAACTCATAGCGACCCCTCCATGGTTTTCCATGGCAGTATCACTACAGAAGTAGATTATCCAATCTTCCTTCTGAGGAGTGGCTGGTGGGTTTGAACCACCAGCCTTCTGGTTAGCAGTCAAATGCCTTAGGCACTGTCTGTGACTTCTTTGTGGCCATTGAAATGAATTATCAAACTCAGCAGAGAAGCAGGGAGTGCCATGGGAGAGACGGTCGGTGTCAGAATTAGTTAAAAAAAAAAAAAAAAAGCTGGAGTGTGCTGGCTTATCTGGCCTTGTAAGAATAGGCCCTCCCACCCCTTATGAAGTTATGGGAGATCAGAGGAGGATGCTGCCTCCTCATCCTTTTTTGCAGCAAGGATACGGCTAAGTCCTGGGTAAAATAGTACTCATCACAATCAGAGTATCCAGCAAGAATGTAGTATGGTCAAGTACTGAACATGAAACAAGGACATGGGTGGGTGGTAGGTTACTCTGCATTTTATACTTCTAAGTGTAGTGTAGCCAACCTTCAGCTCTAAGGAGTAGGGCAGATCTGGGAGATGAAATGAGTGCACCTAGTTAATTCAGGTAGCAATGAATTGAACACAACATGAGATAACTTGTCTGGCAGATATCAAGATTTATCAAATAACAGGAATAAGGATGAAGTGCAGTAGTAGCACAAAGATAGGCAAATAAACCAATGGAAGAGACATGAGAAACTACAGTCAGACCCATATACATAGAAAATAGATAGATAGTTGATTTATATAAAATTAGTATTGCAGAGCAGTGTAGAATGAATGGTGTCTTCAATAAATAGTGCTGGCTCAGTTATGCATTCAAATGAAAAACAATTAAAACTTGACAGATAACTCACATTATATATTTTTTAAAAAGTAATTAAAAAATTATAGACCTACATTTGAAGGAAAAAGAAGAAGGGATTTAAAACAAAATACAGAATATTTTTGGGATTTAGGGAGCAGGAAAGATTTATTTTAGACAAAACACAAAAACATTAGACTTGAAAGAAATTTAATAAATGACACCAGTAAAATAAAGAAATACTGTTCCATCAGTCTGCTTCTGGAAGGTCACAGCCTTGAAAGCCCTACTGAGCAGCTCTACCCTGCACACGTGGTGTTGCCATGAGTTGGAATCAACTCGACGGCAACTAACAATAACAGTATTCATTTTAAAAATTCTAGTAAAAGAGTAAAAAAGTATACCATGAAATTGGAGAAGGTTTTGCAGTGTAAATAACTAACAGAAGGCTCATATACAGAATATTTAAATAAATTTTACAAACCAATGAGAAGAGAAAAGAAAACTTAATAGAAAATGGGAGGGTAGAAAAGAACCATGACTAGGAACTTTTCTAAAGAAAAAATACAACTGGTCAATTAATATGAAATAGTACTCATCTTCATAAATGCTCAAGAAAATGATACTAAAAACCTCAATACTATATGACAACAAGACCATGAAAATGCCAAAATTAGAATGTCTGATAATACCAAGAGATAAAATAAAAGATGAAGAGCAATGGTTATTTTCATACTTTCCTTTTAGGAATATAAATAGGTGCAACCACTTTGAAAACTAGTTTGCCATTATTTAGTTAGGTTAACGATATGTTTATTTTATGACTCAGCAAAAAAAAAAAAAAAAATGCTTTAGCAGTGAAATAGTTAGGCATTCATTTATTTAACTGAAAGAGCAGTTGCTCAAACCTACCCAGCAACTCTGCTGGAGAAAGATCTGACAATCTGCTCCCATAAAGAATACAGCCTAGAAAACCCAATAGGGCAGTTCTACTCTGTCATACAAGGTCTCTATGAGTCAAAATCAACTTGACGGCACATAACAACAATCTTAAAATAAGGTCAGAAAACTAGGGCCCTTGGATCAAATGAACTCTTCTGCATGTTTCTATAAGCAAACTTACATTGGAACATAACCATGTTCACTTAAGTATTGTCTATGTCTATTTCCTCATAGATACGAGTAGTTGTGGCAGAGACTATGACTCACAAAGTCCAAAATAATTACTATCTGGTCCTTAACAAAAAAAAAAAAAGTTTATCAACTTTCGCCCTAAAAAAGCAAAAACAAAACAAAGAAACAAACAAAAAAAACCTGCACATCTATATGCAGAAAATTGTTATGAATGTCATAAGCAATTTTTTATAGTAGTCACAAACTAGAAATAAATCTCAGCATCCATAAACAATATAATGGATAAATTGTCATAAACTCATATACATTAAAATACCATACAGCAAGAACAATGAACAAATCTCAACCATATCCAACATGAATGAATTTCTAACTAAAGCCAAACACAAACTAAAGGATGCATATAACGACCACATAATCGTCCATGGTTCCATAATCATCCATTTTTAAAAATCGGAAAGCAGCACTCCTTTTATTTATCATTTACTCCTAATGGTTTTAAAGACCTCAAACCTAGATTTTGCAACGCTCCATCACAAATGGGATACAGGCAAGTGAAGCTGAGGACATGGTTCTGGTTGCAGGTTCTCAGGCTTTGTCTGGTGGGCAGGCAGGTGGTGGTGGCAGAGCCCAGGCTGCTCCTGCTCAGGCAGGTACAAGAAGGGGTGGGGTTAGGTACACTTTTCCACTTTCTCTCAATCCACTCCAGCAACCAATCCTCCAGCCTCTGCCACTGCTACCGCCTACTCCTCTG
The DNA here is from genome assembly GCF_000298275.1 of Orycteropus afer afer. NCBI lineage: Eukaryota > Metazoa > Chordata > Mammalia > Tubulidentata > Orycteropodidae > Orycteropus > Orycteropus afer. Next base: position 5,664,407 of record NW_006921662.1, read on the forward strand.
CCACTGACTAGGACAAACCAGAAGTAGACCCCCACAAGGTTTTAATATGATGTTCACAGAACATCCAAATCACATAATGTGCTATTTCACAAAATGTGTTATGAATGTTAAGTGACATATCTATAATATTTTGATAGCACAAAGGTCTGCACTCAGCTACTAACATAATGGTTGGCGGTCCAAACCCACACACGGTGCCGTGGAAGAAAGGCCTTGAAACATCAGTGGGAATTGAAAAAGGACAGATTGTTCAGCAGAAAAGGGTGGAAAGGGGCATCTGCGATTGTAACAGCTTCTTTAAAGTTTTCAATTAATTTTCCTTACGTTAGCACCCAACACTCTGTTACTTCCACTTACAAAGATACGTAGTACTGCGGGAGATTTTTGAGGATTCTTTACCATACACCTGGTGGATCTCAGCTGCCCATGCTTTGAAAAGAACTTGGGTTTCTTGGGTCTGCCAAGTCAGTTATCACTCATTCAGCTGGTTTCCAATATTCTCATGTTCTACCTTCTCTTATTCTCCTTATCCTCGTGGCTATATTTCTTAAATTTTTAAAAAAATTCCCTTTCTGTATTTCACGAGAGATTTTCAAAGAAATAAAATTAGACGCAAATGTGTACTCTATTATCTCTCCAACAAAGGAGTTTTGATTTCTTCATCTCTAAAATGAGCATCAAAATAAATATCGTGTGGGGTTGATATGACTGTTGAAAGAGATTTTTATATTTAAAGCAACTAGCATCTTTCCTTATGGCTATTAAAACAAAAGGAATTAAATATGTAGGTTAAACTGCACGCACACATACACACCCGAAAGATCGTGGAAATTTGATCAAGATGTAGAGCTTATTCTGAGTGTTGCGTGTTCTTAGCCCATGATCAGAAAATACAACTGACTAGAGGAACCCTGAGGATATTTAAATAAGAAGCATCAAACTTTCTCTTGAAAGACACTATTAAAACATGACATACATTCATAATCAGTGGTGTATCAGGGAAGATATTGGGATTAAATAGGACAATATTAATAGGCATTAACAGAATGTAGTCTATTGTCTGACTTGTGAAATCCAGTAGTAAAAGATCACAGTTCCCTGTTAATTAGGACCACCTACAGTGCTGGAAACCTTTTTGGATGATCAAAGAGGAAGCATACTTAACCCAGGAGATGTTGACATGCTCTTCAGCTTGTTAGCATAATATAAGTTTCAACTAAGTGCTTGATGTGGAAGCTGTTTTATACTCTTCAATATTTTTGGTTTAACAGTGTGTGAAGTGGCATTCCTTACATAAACAATGAATGCTAGGTGAAATTTTGTGTTACTGCCTATTCAGGTATCACTTAATATTGAATATACTTTTTTTGTCAAATGTCTTCCTGCCACAAGAATCATAAAATACTTTAAAATATTAAGAATGCTATCCTCAGTTTTGAATCTGTAACTGAATCTATGAAGATCTAAAAGGGACAGGCTCAGATTACATAGGAAATCATCTATTTCCCCTTTGCCCACTTCACAACTGAAATAGTGGTTCCTAATGCTAAACTTCAGGGAATTGAGAAAAATGTATTCTTGGTAAAGGGCCTCAGATCAATGACTTCCTGAGCAGAAGAGGAATTTTTTGAAGCATTTTTGGTCTACATAATAGACTATGTGGCATAATGGGAAGATTATTTCCTGTGAATCAGATAAACATGGGCTTAAATTCCCACTCTGCCACCACTTATTATCTGTGTGCGTTGGGGGTTGTTACTTCATCCCACAGAGTGCAAAAATAAGGGTAATAAAACCAACTATTAGGAATATGTGGAGTATAAAAAAGAAAGTATTTATAATTCACCTAGCACCTTTTGAGGTATTGGTAGAAAAGGAAATATTACGCAGTATTCAAAATAAGGAACTCTGGTGGTGCAGTTGTTAAAATATTCACCCATTACCAAAAGGTTGGAGGTTTGAACCCACCAGCACTCGGTGGATGAAAGATGAGGCAGTCTGCTTCCATAAGATTTAGGGCCTTAGAAACTCTATGGGGTAGTTCTACTCTGTCCTAGAGAATCACTATGTGTTGAAATCTATTCAGTAACAGTGGGTTTGGTTTTGGTTTTGGTTTTGGATTATTCTAAATAACATTATGCTATAATATAATTAAAATATTTCTACCAAACTCTATCAGCCAATAAAATTTATTGAGCACTTACATGTTAAATTTAGTGCTCAGGAATAAGGATGTTGTTGTTGTTGTTGTTGTTATGTGTCATCAAGTCAGACCAACTCATAGCAACCCCTCCTTAGGTTACCTAAGGAAGTAGATTGCCCAACCTTTCTTCCAAGGAGTGGCTGGTGGGTTTGAACCACCACCCTTTCTGGTTAGCAGTCAAGTGCCCTAGGCACTACACTACCAGAGGTCCTTTGTTGTTGTTGTTGTTGTTATGTGTCGTGGAGTTCACCCAACTCATAGCGACCCCTCCTTGGGTTTCCAAGGCAGTATCACTAGGGAAGTAGATTGCCCCATCTTCCTTCCGAGGAGTGGCTGAGAGGTCCTTTAAGAATAAGGATATTTGCTTGGATATCCTCAGGCAACACTGACTCAGCAAGTCAAGGGAGCTTTTTGGTTGTTTTCCCTGTGGTAATGTGCCCTTCCTTTGAGAGCCTTTGGAATTGGTGAACTATCATTCTCTATACCTCTGAGGCAATTTGCAGCAAGGAAGAAAACAAAAGTATATTTTCTCTTTATATCTGGCATTGTTTTATGAGAATTTTGGGCTGTTTGCTACTTCATGATATCTCTGTTAAAAACTGCCAATCCCCTTGGGTATAAAAGACAAGGCAGATCACCTCAAAAAGAGAAGCCCTGATTAGGTGGTGTCCATGAAGCTTTCCCCTGAGCCTTGGGCCCAGCCTCCCCTATCCACCCCTAAGTCTTGCTTCTGCTGCTCAGGGACCAGAGGTTGAGGTGTATGGAGGAGTTTGTCAGGAAATGAGGCTGGAGGAGCAGACTGGGGCCAGGCTGAGGAGATTAGCCTTTATCCTCTAGGCACCAGTGAGCCAAACAGAGGTCTTTAAACAGAGAAGCCCTGTGATCAGATTAGCTTTTCAGGATGATAACTCTTTATTGTGGAAAATGGACTGTGAGGAGATAGACATGTTAAGGGAACCAATTAAAAAACTGTTGTTTTATTAGACTTTCTTATGCAATAACTATACATTTCTATAATATTTCTCTGAAGATCTCAAAGTGCCACACCTTTCAATGTTCATTTAATATTCAACACAATTTTACTCCCTAAGCATTTCCCTTCATTCCTCATTAGTATATATTTAAATGGCAACCTAACAGGAAATAAAAATTCTTTTCAACAAAAACTTTAAGATATTCATGGTAATCTCAATTCTTCCAAAATAATTAAATGAATAAAATATGTATGTCCATTTTGCATATGTATATGAAAGCCTTAATTTTGAATTAAAAAGAGTCTGTCTATTTCATATGCAAATATTCACTTGCTTTCTGTTCCAGGATATAGTTTTATTTTCTAACACAAAACTAATATTATAGGTTTAGATATTAAGATATTTATTAAATTGTTTAGTGGCAAGTTATGTTACACTAGCCACTTTCATGTGTAACACTTCATAATACATTTAAATGTGTGTGCTTATATATGTACATATATTTGAGGACTCCATTAAATCTGAACAGTTAAACATAAAATTACTAATAGAATTTGCTCAAGTTGCACTTTGGAAATTTCTTCTTTTTAGAAGTTGTAAAGTATTCATAAAAGCTGAAAAAATGTACAAAAATTTGCATTGATGGATGTTTTCTTATCCTCCATCAGGAAATGATGTACTTGAAACTCATTATAGATCTTCATAGAAACTCCAGTGAACATGCCTTGGGCTTTGTGCTCATCAGCACATACCAAGCTGACTGCATAATTCATATCTCTTGTGTCACATTTAATGTATAACATGTATTTCCTGTTAATTATTAAAATAAAAATATATTCTAAGAGCATAATTACAAAAATGCTGCAAAATATTCTAAGTTTGAAGTCTATTACCCAATTCTCTCTAAAGCATATAGAATGGGAGAGTTATTTTCCCTTTGCTTTTTTTAAAATCAGTTTCACAATGCTTCCTTTTTCCCTTCCACCTGACTTTACAGTATGATATAGAGGCTCCACAACATAGGAAACAGGAAATAATAGAGACAGAGGAGTTACCAACTCTATCATCTCGAAACATTTAGACAAATAAATAAAATGAACTCAGGACTTTCCGGGACAGACCAAGATTGTTCTCTGGATATGAAGACCAAAGCAATTCACTGATTAGTGATTAATTACTACTTTTTCTCTTTTAAAGACATAATTTTTTACATGTAATGCATGGAAAAACAAAATTCCATAAGGACCCTGATCCTATTAAATGCCTCCAGCAGTTAAAATTCTCTAAGATAACATCTCCCTTTATGAAGAAGAAATATATCATACAACTAAAACACTAACTACTTAATAATTATAATTTGGCTTGAGAGGACTTTTTAAGTATCATAGAGGCTTCATAAATTTTGTACTGCATATGAAGTTATAAACCCTAACGTAATCTAAACATTCACACCTACATAATATACAGACTGGAGCTGTATGAGGCAGCTACTGCTCCTCAGTTGCTAATTAAGCAGGCATGATATTAAAAATTAATTAGCTACACAATTAATATTGCATACTTGTCACAGGTAGTTATTGTGCATTTTTTCTTTTGACTCATAGCAGAGAAAGTTTTTGTCATTACACTTTAGTAGTTTGATTTGATTCACTACTTAACACCTGACTGCCATCAGATATGAACTGTTCCACACAGAAGCTGAAGAGAGATTTTGAGTTCCTTAAAGTGATTCAGTTTTGCCACCAACAACCTTATCTGTGAAAGTCATGTGATTTATTTATTAATGCAGATAACACTGATAAATTTATTCACTTGTTGGTTCATTGATTTATCTATAATATCCATCAGAAATTAACACAGTTAAAAAATAAATATAAAAATTCCTATTCACAGGAATGGTAAATAGAGTTTATCTGGTCAATGACTTCCAATCAGATAGCATTAGTTACCTAGCATACTCATATGGGTTAAGCACATACTACCACTAATAATAAGCCATTGCCATTTAGTCTATTCCAACTCATGGTGATCCCATATGTTACAAAGTAGAACTAAACTCCACAGATTGGTTGTTTGTTCTTTTGTTTGCTTCAATCTTTATAGAAGCAGATTGCCAGGTCTTTATATTGTGATTAGTAACTGAGAACAAACCATTTGCACCACCCAATGACCATATATTAATAATAATATTAACTTCGAACAGAAAGATTGGCAGCTCTGGTAGCATAGTGGCTAAGGCACTTGACTGCTGACCAGAAGGCTGGTGGTTCAAACCCACCAGCCACTCCTCAGAAGGAAGATGGGGCAATCTACTTCCATAGTGATACTGCCTTGGAAACCCAAGGTGGGGTCGCTATGAGTTGGGGCTGACTCAACGGCAAACAACAACAACAACAATGGAAAGATTAGGGGATCAAATCCAGCCAGTGGCTTCATGGAAGAGAAGCCTGGCAATCTGGTTCCATTAAGACTACAGTCAAGAAAACCCTATGGTTACTTTGTAACATATGAGGTCACCATGAGTCAGGTGTCAACTCAACCGCAGCTAACAACAACAACAGCAATTATACAAGTAAAGAACAAGTGAAGAAGGGGAATGGTGGGCTATGTATCAAATTTATGCAGACCTTGAGTAAAGTGTTACAGACTTATACAAAGCACAGTGGAGGCACTCAAAAAAGATCAATCTAGTTACCTTGTGAAGGTCATAGAAGTATCTCCTGGTGAGTGGAGATGCCCCAGAATTCAAGTAGAGATGACTAATGAGCAACTGAATACCTGAAACTGGAGCTGAGGATAGAGGCTGGACCTTGAGATACAGATTTATGAGTCACCAGCTCTTTCTTAAAAGGTGAAGAAATGCTTTCCAGGTAGAGTAGGCTGGAAGGGCATACCAGGCAAAGGTGCCAACTGGAGCAAAGGAGCATCATGCTAAGCTTATTTTAGAGTTTACCAGCATGTTGTTGTTGTTGTTGTTATGTGCCGTCGAGTCGGCCCCGACTCATAGCGACCCCTCCTTGGGTTTCCGAGGCAGTATCACTACGGAAGTAGGATTGCCCAACCTTCCTTCCGAGGAGTGGCTGGTGGGTTTGAACCGCCAGCCTTCTGGTTAGCAGTCAAGTGCTTTAGCCACTATGCTACCAGAGCTCCTTTTACCAGCATAGAAGCATTAAATGTATTTCCTGGTTGAAGAAAGGCAAATGATAAAACATTGGAAATCTGAATGGCTAGAAGAAAATATTAAACTAGAATTTTATGTATTGTTCATCACATTTTCAGACATAAAATATGTCACCAAACTTACATATTAACATATTTTATTATGTTTTATATATTTGCAAATTTATGTTTATAACATATGGATATATATTTTAGCAACACTAATTGTTAACTTATAGGCACTCTGGTGATGCAGTGTGTAAGGAATTTGACTGCTAACCAGAAGGCTGATGGTTCAAACCCACCAGCTGCTCCACGAGAGGAAGATGAGGCAATCTACTTCCATAAAGATTTACAGCATTGGAAACCCAATGGGGATCACTATGAGCAGGAATTTACTCAGTGGCAGTGCTTTTTTTGTTTTGCTTCGTTTTTTAATTGTTAACTTAACTCCTGGTGCAGCAATAGTTAAGTGCTCGACTGCTAACAAAAAGGTCAGTGGTTCAGACCCAACTAGCAACTCTGGGGGAGAAAAACCTGATGAGCTGCTCCCTTAAACACTACAGCCTTGGAAACAATTTGGAGGCAGTTCTACTCTGTCCTACAGGGTTTCTATGAGTCCAAATTGATTCAGCGGCAATAGGTTTTGTTTTGGCTTTTCTAATTGTTGACTTAAATAGATGTGAAATCTTATTACTCAGTAAATTGTATTTTTCTTTATTCAATTGCAATTGCTTCTTTGTGATTATTGCCAAATTTTATGTATGGCTGAGGTAATATCTCCAACACATCACTCTGTTTGAAAACAAAAACATCTTGAATAACATTTTAATACAGATTTTAAAATCTCCTTATATGCTTCCAAACCCACTGCCATCGAGTTGATTCCAACTCATAACGACCTCCATTGGGTTTCTAAGGCTGTAAATCTTTGTGCAAGCAGACTGCCTCATCTTCCTGCTACAGAATAGCTGGCGGGTTTGAAACTCTGACATTTTGGTTAGCAGCCAAATGCCTACGGTTATCTAATTAATGGAATCCTTAAATATATGTAGGAACATACACAAGTTTATTTAGGATTTGTGCTAATGCGTCAAGGCAATGTTGAACAAAAGCTTAGGCATTTTTATTAGATAAAATTAGATTCTATGCAAATTACCTAAAATCCCAGAACATTTGCTTCTTCTCGATTGAAAAGAAAAATCTTATCCCATGGAAAGTGTGGTAGTTCAGTTTGTGTGTCAACTGGGCTGGGCCTGGTTGAGTGGTTGGGCAGCTGGATGTAGTATTCCCCATGATGAGACTGGTAATCAACTCCATGGTGGAATCTACTGTGAGCAGCTGAGTAGCTGCTTTAGGGAATGTGGTCTGCTTCCTGTATATAAGCAGAAGGCTTGGGGAAAGGTCTCTAGCTTATGGCACACTTGGACCCTGTGTGTACCCATGTCATTGTTCAGCAGCCTGCCATGCTCTGCTGACCTTGGGACTTACAATGGACTTGAAGTAATGGCCTGATGTGTGAGTTGGTAACATTGGCACTGTGTCTTTTTACTTCTGAACCCTGGGTTTGTCAGCCTCAGCAGCCAGCAGCTGAGTGAAGAAAAGCCTCCAGCTTCAGTGGGCCAGGAACAGGAGGCAGAGCTGCAAGCCAAGATTGAGGGGCTTTCACCCAGCCCCTAAAGCCTGGCACTAGGTAACCAGAACAGGCAGGTAGTGTGGATAAAATGAGACAAGTCATGCAGTCTGTCTGTAAGTGCTAATGAACGTGACTGCACCATTATTAGAGCATATTTTTCTAGAATGGTGTACATGTTCCATACAAGAAGCCAAGAATGTACTGGAATCATGCAACTACACCCTCAAATTTAAACCTAATACAGATTGAGTAACTACATCATAGAGTTCCTTCTTTTAAGGAACGTACGATTGAGTGAGGTAATAAATAAAAGATGTCAAAACCAGTTTGCATGAAGAAAACGACTAGTGTATGCAATGCTATCCAACTGAAATCTGATCTATCAGCAATTTACACTTGGTGGCTTTTATAATGTAGGAAAAATACTAGAAGAATCTAAAATTTTTAAAAGCTTTTATTAAAAAACGAACAATTCTTTTAAAGGGTTTAAAAATTATGCAAATGGATCAATTCTTCTTCATTAATCATTTTATTGCATTAAATAGTGAATTTTAAACAACCCACCATATATGTTAAAAATAGTTATTTGCCTCTTTTAATACAAAGAGTTGTACATTTGTATACTTTTTTAAGCCTTCAGTTGAGACCATTATTCTCATTAGTCAGGCCCTGTCTACCATTTCAAAGGACAGTAATTGCAGTCAGGCATATCCTAATTTGTGCTCAGAATAGAATCCCTTTCCCTTTTTCTCTGCTTTTTTCCTCCTTCTTGCAAAGATTTATTTTCCAATTTGTTTCCTCTTTTTCCCACGATTGATCATTTGTTGTTGTTGTTAGGTGCTGTGGAGTAGTTTCTGACTCATAGTGGCCCTCCGTACAACAGAACAAACCACTGCCTGATCCTATGCCATCCTCACAGTCATTACTAAGTTGGAATTCACTGTTGTAGCCACTGTGTCTATCTTGTTGAGGCTCTTGCTCTTTTTTGCTGACTCTCTACTTTACCAGGCACTGGTCCCTCCTGATATAGCATGCACAAAGTACACGAGATGAAGTCTCGTCATCCTCGATTCTGAGGAGCATTCCATCTCTACTTCCAAAACAGACTTTTCATTTTTCTAGCACTTCATGATATATTCAATATTCTTCACCAATAACATAATTCAAATGGATCAATTCTTCTTCAGTCTCCCTTATTATTGTCCAGCTTTCACAAGCATATGAAGCTATTGAAAATACCTCGGCTTGGCTTAGGCACACCTTATCTTCAAAGTGATATCTTTCCTCTTTAACACTTTAAGGAGGTCTTTTGCAGCAGATTTGCTCAATGCAATACGTCATATGATATTTTGAGTGCTGCTTCCGCTGGTGTTGATTGTGGATCGAAGTAAAATGAAATCTTCGACAACTCAGTCTTTTTTCCATTTATCATGATGTTGCTTATTGGTCCAGTTGTAAGGACTTTTGTAATCTTTATGTTGAGGATAGAAGGTCATATTGAAGGCTATGTAGTCTTTGATCTTCATCAGTAAGAACTTTAAGTCCTCTTCATTTTGAGCACGCAAGGTTGTGTTATCTGCATAACATAAGTTGTTGATGAGTCTTCCTTCAATCCTGATGCTGCATTCTTCTTCATATAGTCTAGCTTCTCAGATTATTTGATCAACCTACAAGTTGAACAAGAATGGTGAAAGGATATAAGCCGACCTCTTATTTCACATTCATTAAGACGAGGCCTGGTACAGAACCCTGCAGAGGATGTACAAGAACTTGACTCAGTACCTTTTGTTTGAAGTGGGCTAATTTTGTTCTTGTTCTACCACAGCAGGATCACATGACTTAGTTCACTCATCAGTTTTCTCTCACCTTTTCTGTTGATATCTTGGTCAGTTTCAAAAACATCTGTTGAGTATTCTCTGTGCAAACATGAGGTAGACAGAGAGAGATCATAATTATAATGCAATGTGATAAAGGAATTATTCCCAGGCACTGTGATGGGGTTTGGTAAAGTAAAGGGTCAGCAAAAAGGAGGAAGAGATGGATTGCAACAGTTGCTGCAACAATGGGCTCAAACATAATAATAATTGTGAGGATGGCAGTGTTTCATTCTGCTGTCCGTAGGGTAACTCTGAGTTAGAAGCAACCCCACAACACCTAACAACAACATGACAAGGCATGGAGCCCTGGTGATGCAATGTCTAAGCTCTGATCTGCTAGTCAAAATGTTGGTGGTTTGAACCCACAAGACTCTCCAAGGGAGAAAAGTCCTGGGTGATATGGTCTCATAAAGATTTCAGCCTAGTAAATACTATGGGACAGTATTCATAGTATTCTCTACTCTACTGTATGAGTCAGAATTGACTGGAGAACATACAACAAAAACAATGATGGGTCATGGAAGATGGATTTAATAACCTGGGGGTGGTGAGCTGAGGGGAAGCCTTTTGGAGCACACGACACTTAAAAATGACTAGGAATTACCCAGATGAAGTGAGGGGGACAGGTGAAGCTGAAATTGGAAGCAGAGTTAGTTTTCCATGACAAAGGAATGCATGAGTTAATGGGTGGGTGGGGTGGGGAGGAAAATGTATGTTATTGCTTAGGGGGCATGGAATTTCTGTTAACAGTAGTAGAATCATTTGGAAAAGGTGATGGTTGCACAGCATAATTAATGTCACTGGATTGTACATGTAAAAAACATTGAATTGGTGAATGTTTTGTTTTCTATACATACATACACATATAATTACCACACACACACACACACAAATGCATGAGCAAAAATGTCCACAAAAATCTGAAACAGCATGGTGTCTCTACTGTTTGGTGTAACTGAACCTGCAGAAGTGAGTAGCTATGGGTCAGATTATGGAAAGCCTTGTATGAAATGAGGTATATAAGATGTAAGTCATGAATATTTATATATGGAAGAAAAAAAAATGACAGGAATCTAGGCTCATAAATATCCAATCCCACCATTAGAGGTTCCGTATCCAAAAATTCAGAAGAAACTTTTTTTTTTCTATTTATATTGGTTCACTAGATGATTGTGCCTAATCTCATGACTTTAAACACTATGTATATGCTCTTGACTCTCCCCTAAACTCCAGACTTGAATCCAGCTGCCTGCTTGAAAGTCCTAATTAGATGTCTAAGGGAGATCTCAGACTTAAAATTCAATACAAAAATCTACCACTCCCTCCCAAACTGCTCTTTCTACAGTTCTCATCTCATTAAATTAAAACTCCAATCTTCTGGTTGTTCAAGATGAAACAATGCCTCTCTCCTCCTTATCTAGCCTGTTTGGATATGCTGCAGGCTCCTCCTTGAAAGTATAATCAGAAAACAATGCTGCTGTGGGTAGGGAGGGAGAAAAAAATTACCTTTTTACCTCTTGTCTAAGCAACTATTGGGAGCTCTGATAGCATAGTGGCTAAGGCACTTGACTGCTAACCAGAAGGCTGGTGGTTCAAACCCACCAGCCACTCCTCGGAAGGAAGGTTGGGCAATCCTACTTCTGTAGTGATGCTGCCTCGGAAACCCTAGGAGGCGTCGCTATGAGTCGGGTCTGACTCGACGGCACATAACAACAACAACAACAAGCAACTATTATCTCTCACTCAGATCATTCCAAGTCACCTGGCTGACCCTGCTTCTAGATGTGTCCTGCTGAAAGAGATTCTGTGCACAACAGAGTGAAGCTTTAAAAATAGAAAAGTCAGATCACATTTCTCCTTCCAGTGACTCTCCACCGCATTTAGAGTAAAGACAAAAGCCCTTATCATGGCCCAAGAAGATTCCTGGATTGTCCCTCACTACCTCTCCAATGTATGTATCTTCTTTCCATTGCTTACTTCACTCCAGTCTCACTGGCCTCCATGCTATTCTTCAGACACACCATAGAACACTCCTGCCTCAAGCTAGGTGTACTTGCTATTCTCTCTGCCTGTAAAGCTCATCCTGCAGTGCTTTTTTCTCACTTCCTTCAAGCCTCTTTTGAAATTCCATCTTATCATTGAGGCCTTTCTGGACCATTTTCTAAAATAGCAACAGTTCCCTGCATACCTACCAATTCATACACAGAGAGCACTGACTAACCTGTTTTAATTTACTCTATAGTACTTAACATCATTTGCCCTGTTGGCACAATGGTTAATTGCATGACTGCTAGGAGCTCTGGTGGCATAGTGCCTAAGGCATTTGACTGCTAACCTGAAGGCTGGGGTTTCAAACCCACTAGCCACTCTTCAGAAGGAAGGTTAGGCAATCTACTTCTGTAGTGATACTGCCTCGGAAACCCAAGGAGGAGTCAATATGAGTCAGATCCAACTCAACGACAGTGAGTTTGGTTTAGTATATTTGTGTATACATATATATGCATATATATGTGTGTGTGTGTGTGTGTGTATGTTGTTGTTGTTATGTGCCACTGAGTCGGACCCGACTCATAGAGACCCCTCCTTGGGTTTCTGAGGCAGTATCACTACAGAAGTAGATTGCCCCATCTTCCTTCCGAGGAGTGGCTGGTGGGTTTGAACCACCAGCCTTCTGATAAGCAGTCAAGTGCCTTAGGCACTATGCTACCAGAGCTCCCTGTGTGTGTGTGTGTGTGTATACATACTACCAGTTACTGTCAAATCAATTCCAGGTCATGGCAAACGCATGTGTGGCAGAGTAGAACAGGCCTCCACGCAGTTTTTAATTGCTGATTTTTCAGTAGATCTACAGACATTTCTTCCAAGGAGCCTTTTTAAGTTAGCAGCTCTACTTCTTAACTGTTATACCATCCAGGGTCTTCCTCTGTCCATATATATGTATGTATATACACATACTATTTAGTTGTCTATTGTTTATTTCCTCCACTGACATGAAACTCCACATGGACTGAGATTTGAGACTTGTTTGCTACTGAATCTCCTTACAAGAGTATAACAGTCAATAAATATTTGTTAAATGAATAAATATAAGGCTTCCTCACAAATGCAGTCCCCTAGGCTCCTTCTGCTTCTCTTCCCAACACCTCCACCCTACTTCCCTCCCCCAAGTTATAAGTTTTCTGAGAGCACAGCCAAGTTTCCTTCATTCTTCATCGTTGTATCCCAAGTGCCTGGCACAGTCCTAGGATGTCTACTCACTGAAAAAGAGGCAAAGGAGTGGCTTCAATGATACCTTTTCCATGTCTGATATACAGTACTAATGAAATAATCATTACTTTAGTTAGAAATAACTCCTTTACCTCATAGTTCTGGCCTCACAACTCTCTGCAGTGATGATAATTGACTGGCCCAAGAAGAGCAACCCAGGCACAAAAATGAATCACAGGCGACCAGGCCCATGGTGAAGTCCCAAGCACATCTTACCCCCAGTCACATAGGACATAAAGTCTGAAAAAGGAAGGAGAGCTGGATTTACTGTGAGGCTAATGAAGCTTAAGTAACAAAGACTCTCATTTTCATGGGTCCCTGCATAATTTTCTATTCATTATTTGTATCTTTTTACTTAAAGAAATCCCCTTTTTAAAACCCACAAATCCTGGATGAAGTGAGAATTCTCCAAAGAAAAAAAATGGAAGACAAAAATGCAACCCATTGCCTCCCAGCACTGTGACCTTAATCTATGAGGACACCTACCACAGTCTGCTGCTGAGTACCACTGTCACATGCAACCTTCTCCACTAGATGACAAACACCTTGGAAGCAATTAAATAAATAAATTTACTAAACAACTGAAAATTTTGAGACTGTGTCTCACTCATCCCGTGTCCCCAGTGACCAGTGCAGGGCCTAGCACATAACAGGTGCTTGAGAAATTGCTTGTTAAATTGAATGAATGAATGAGTGGGTGAGTGGGTGTGAGGGTGAAAGCCCTGGTTCTGTATAGAGCAGGTGCTCAGTATTCGGTGACTTCAATTGATGGTGACCCTGCTGATTGGATCATGAAGGAGAGAAGGCTTCAATTCCTAGACTTTGAGCAAGGATCCCAGGACCAGGGAAAAGGCTGACCCATCCAATACACATACTCACACACACAGGAACTCTGGTGGCATAGTGCCTATGGCATTTGACTGCTAACCAGAAGGCTGGCACTTCAAACCCACCAGCCATTCCTCAGAAGGAAGACTGGGCAATCACACACACATGTTACCTCACACACTCACTCACCCACACACAGACACTCATACATACTCACATGCTTATTACCTCACATGTTTATTCACATACATAGGCATACACACATGCATGTGCACTGTTTTGTGATAAGGTACAGATATAGAGGAGGCAATGAGGAAGAGGAAGAGTCAAGCAGCTGGTTCATGTCCTGGCTAGGCTAGATTACCTCATAATGATATGGTCTCTACCTCTCAGTTTCTTCATCTGCAAAATGGGGATGATACAAACTACCCTCATAACAACATGGTCAACATTAGATGAAGTGAAGTAAGTTGAATAAAAAAGAAAACATAAGCTATCATGTATTGCAATATGCACACACCTGTCACCTTCTTACCTCTGACCTGCTCAGCCATCCATGTGTTCGTGCTGTCTTTCTACTTCAATCCTACCTTGTTTGAGAATTCCTGGCTAATATAGACTGGTTTTTTCTCTTTACTTATCATTATACATAACAGCTTTCATTCTCATTTTTTTTTTCAAAATTTTTAGCAAATTTATTTCTTAAGGATTTTACTCCACAAAATCAGACATTTTATTTTATGCCAGGCTTCCTTGTGATTTTTGTTTTTCTCTCTCACTGATTCATGGCAAGTTTCTTATTATTGTTTCCTTTTTCTCCTTTTACATTTCTTTTTCTAATGTGTAGGCTCAACAGTGAACTTCTCTTCATGGAATCTGTGATTTATTGAGGAGGCTACCGTTTGTCAGCTTTATCGTTCTTTCTCTCCACTGCTATTCACTGTTATGTTTCCTTTCAAGGCCTGACACAGCACTTGGAATTAGAGGCACAAGAAGAATAAATGAAATGTAAATCTAAGGGAAATTACCCTTGAATGGCATATGGTGCCTGTTCCCGTAAGGAGTTCAAAGCTGTCTCTTCATTCATAAATTCAGAATCCTAAAATTGTATTATTCATAGACTCACCCATGACATAAAGTTGTTATAAATTTAATGTTTGTAGCCTGAAAGCTAGAACCTGGATTGCCCCATGGACTTTATCTAGAGACCTGAAACTCAGGAGATTCTCAATTTCTTAAAAAAGATGGGGGGGTGGACAGGACTGCAGATCTTCAGAGTAAAGAGCACTTAAATTTACAAGGTTACACATTCAATCAACCAAGATTTTATTTATTGATGTCCAAGCCTTAACAGAAATGAATCAAATGCCTTGACATCTAAAATGTGGCATTTCTGGTTGTCCTGGAATTTTACATCTCTATAAACTTCTTTCTAGAACATGGTTTGTATTTTAACCACCAGATTTCGGGGGATTTTCAGAGAGAAATATGGTTTTACCTTATTGACCTACAAATCAACACAAAGGACTTCATATAGAGTTATCCTCACGATTTTCTCTGAAGGAACCCATGTTTAATATGTGCATAACACATTACCTTGTGTTAAGTAGAATGCTGCATTCACCATGCTCCAAGTTTTCTTGCCAGTCCTTCTCCACAGTCTCCATTTTGCTCAGGAACAGCTGAAATAATAGACACAAAGGCCCGAGAGAGCCTCTTCTCTCTGAATCTTTTCTCCAAATGGGACTGGCCCTAAGGTAGGGTGAAACTATTTTGGGGCTGGATCAGAGTGGGACAGATGCTGTCAATGATACATAAGCACAAAATTGGACAAGTTACAAATCATCAATAGGCAGAGATTCCCTTACGTCTATTCTACTCCTTAAGGGTAAATCAAGGAGAAATCCCTAGTTTTCTGCTAGTATGACTTTATGTCCTCTCTAATTCTTGCTTATATGCCTTTTTAGTAATGAGATGAGAACTCAGCCTCAGAGCCCTCAGCAGGTCATAGTTAACTAGTTAGAATTCATTGATATGTTTTCACTCTGTTGACTGGTAATATTATCTTCTGTTTAAGGAAAATTATACTGGTTTTCTATTTATGTAGAAGTGAAATCTTTGCCAAAGCAATTTATAATAATAGCAAGTAAATAATATGTGATAAACACATGTGGCTAAAAAAAAAATACTGATGATGGTATGGGAATGACTAAAATTAAGAATGATTAAATGAAATTATTTTATGAGGTCTTTCTTAAAATATTCTTTACCTGGCATGTGGAAATAGCTTTTGTGGTTCCCCAAATTTTCTTGATAACTTAGATTATTTTTTTAATGTTAATAAATAGTGGTTTTTGAAGAGAAATAAAAAAACTTTACCCACATAACATTTCTTTGGTGTGGTGGGTGAGGAGATGGAGTATAATGGAAAGCTGTGAGTTTTAGGGAGCAGTAGCAATGGAAGGAAAAGAAGAATCTCCTGTCTCACTCTGCACAGTCTTGTGCTGAGCCACCTGGGAATGGGCAGATGATAGGCTATTGGGTAATAGAGTTCCTAGGCTAGATACCTGGAGGACAATGGTGCCTTAAGGGGCAGAAGATTTGAAAATAAAATGATGTCCATCTTCATGGGGAGAGAGACAAAAGAACAAAAACATCAAGACAATTCTGATAGATAGATAGTTAGAGAGAGAGAGAGATAGCTACTGTCATATCTACTCCAACTCATGGTGACTTTATGTACAACAGAACAAAATGTCAAAATGTTGCCAGATGCTGCATTATCCTCATAATCACCAACATGTCTGAGTCCATTATTGTGGCTACCGTGGCAATCCATTCCATTGAGTTTCTTCCTTATTCTAGTTTGCCTTTTACTTCACCAGACATGATGTTCTCCTCTAGCAATTGACCCTTCCTGATGAAGTTTCCAAAACAAGTGGATAATATTTGAAAGTAAATCTAGATTATCAGTAACCACTCTCTGACAGCCTTTATTATATACCATGGGTCAGGAAACCCAGCTCCTTTTTTTAAATAATATTTTACTGTGTTTCTAGTGAAGGTTTACACAGCAGTTTAGTTTTCCATTCAACAGTCTCTACACAAATTGTTCAGAAACATTGGTTGCATTCTTCACAATGCAAGAACATCCTCATTTCTGTTCTGGTTGTTCCATTACCATTCATCAAGTGTTCCTCTTCCTTATATTCTCGTCTTTGTTTTAACCGTTGAGGATTTGGTGATTTTTTTAAAGGAACACTGTACTTACAAGAGATATTCATTATTTTTTGAGCCAATCTATTATTTAGCTACAAAGTAACTTCAGGAATTAGTTTCAATTTAAAGTTTGAAGAGTATCTCAGGACAATAATCCAGGGGAGTCCTCTAGTCTCAAACAGTCCAGCAAGTCTGTTTTTTGGAGGATTTTGTGTTTATTTATATACTTATTTATTTTTAAAGAATTTAAATTCTCTTCCATATTTTTCTCCCATTTTATCAAGGTCCATCTATTGTGGCCCTGACTAGATGGTCAGTAGTGGTAGCTGGACATGATCTAGTTCTCCTGGTCTCAGGGCAGATGAAGTTTTGGAGGAAACTCTAGCTCTTGCTGTTATTGGTTGATGTCCATTTGGCTCACTCACATTGACCTTATATATAACAAAGTGAAATGTTGTCCAGTCCTACACCATCATTATGAGCATTAGGACACAATCATGTTCTTACCTACTAAATTCCAGGAAGCCTCCCCCCAAAATAAAAATGACTAGGAATTACCCCTTTGTTACATGTACTCTTCCATCTTCCTTTCTCAGCAGCCTCCAATATATAGCATACAAACTACACACAGCCTGAAGATAGTCTTACATATGTACTTAGGCTACAAAATTATTCACATACATTACAGAAGTAACAGAGAACAAGGTTGAAATAGCTTCTCAAAGACAACCAAACACCTTGAGGGAGAGAATCACCAGACCTGCAGGCTCAGGACCATAGTCTAGTGGGACATCATGCTCAATTGACACAACATAGAATCTAAAAATCTTGTTCTACATCCTACTTTGGGGAGTAGCAACTGGGGTCTTAAAAGCTTTCAAGTAGCCATGCAAGATACAATTACTTATCTTTTTTCATCTGGAGCAAAGAAGAGTGAAGAAAATCCGTTATTTGGAAACAATTAATCCAAAGATATGATGGACCTCGAGGACCTCAGCCCTCACAACCTCGAGACCAGAAGAACTAGATGGTACCCAGCTATCAATACCAACCACTTGGAAAGGGATCAGAATTGGACATCCTAGATAGAGTGGGAGGAAAAATGTGGAACAAAATTCCAAAACACAAAAATGACCCGAATTGCTGGTCAGATAGAGACTAGTGGAATCCCTGACACTATGGTCTCAGGTTATCCTTTGGGCCTGGAAATGGACTCACTTCCATGGATTGGCTTTCTGACCAACAGTAGAAAAACCTAAAAGCAGAACACCTATCCCAGGGAGATGTACCCCTTAGATCAATCAGACATGAGACACCAGAGGGGCAGCATTCATGTAGAGGAAAAGCTGGGCAGACAGGAATCCATAGGTAAGAAGGGCACAGGGAAGGGGTAGTCAGTAGTCACAGAGAGGAGAGAGAAGGAGAGCTTTTTATGGTTGGGGGTTGGAATCAGGACAGTGAAATCAAATTTGCATGAACTGTTGAGAGTAAAATGAATCTGCTTTGTAAATTTGCACCCAAATCACAATTTAAAATTAGAAGAAAAAAAAAGAACTGTGAGAAGATAAAGTTTTGTTCTCATAAGCCAAAAAAAAAAAAAAAACCTACGTGCAGCCCTCAAACCACCACAAAAGTTAAGTTACTATAGACTTCTTTCAGGGAAAAAAAATGTTGATGCAAATTTTCCCAGGCTAGCACTCTCTGATGCCATAATACAAATTGATAAACTTTTAAAGAAAATGAAACTAGTGGGTTTGCCCAAGGCTTAAAATTTAGGAATAAAGAACAGAATTTAGAAACTGGGAAGGTGATCTAACAGAGCAGTGAGAAAAGAATTTTAACTGAGTTAGAAGGTTCCTTGAGGTCTCTAGACATCAGTTAGTCTTTTTCTTATCTGGAATTGTTTTTAGAATAAAATCCAATCATTTGGGGGTTGTTTCAATGAGCTTTGCACTCCAATGCCTAAAAAAAAAAAAAAAAAATCAGTTACTAATTAGAAGTGTTCCTTGAGTATCCTTCTTTCCAAAATTAATGAGGGCATATAGTACATAAAGATGCACAGAGGGAGATAAGCAGTGCCAGGAGACATCTGAGTAGCCTACATGAAGGCAGCTGGTAAACAAGTTCATGACATGCATAAAAATGGCAATGAGGTTATAGTTGTGAAAACACCTTAGAGGAATTGTACAGTCCCTGAGCAAAATTTAAAATTTCTGCCACAGACTTTCAGGTCTATTGTGATATTAAATCAACTCTTGGTGGTTGCTTAAACAGTTCATTTCATTTTTCACTTTAAACTACATATTGTGGCTGCTGAATGTTAATCTCACCTTTAAAAAAAAAAAGTACGTTTTTTTGTCATTTAGTTTTCAAAAATTCTTCAACCAAAATTTGAAGTGGATATGTCCAAAAACATGCCACTACCCTGACTACCTGTGGGTTGCCAACATTCTACACAAATAGGAGGGAGAAGGAGAGCAAGGAGATCTTGAACTCATTAAATGTTCGATGAGTGGTTCCCATTTCTAGAAAAAGTAAAAATTTGTTTTCCAGACTCTCTCTTTCTCTCTCTCTGTCTCTCTCTATATATATACATATTCTGTGATGAAAGAGGCAAGTGTGCTTTTGTCTTACCAAGATCTTTGTTTTAATGAAGGAAAATACAGAAAACAGAAGACAATTTATAACAATGAATTTAATGCTTCCAACATTAAGTTGTATTATAAACTCCTACATTGATTTAAAACCATCCAAAATGATTGTAACTATGATGACAGCTATGACACCAACCTGTACTAATTCATCCCTGACCATAGATTTAAATTTAAATATGTAAAGAAGCAGTTGCTTTATCTATCCATTTGTTAATTCCTAATAATTTACTTGTTCATTGAAGGTAAGAACTACTTACCTCTGGTGAATGTGGCTATCTTTTAGTTACCAGATTTACTTCCTTTTCCTCAATTGCTAGATATAGAAATGTTTATGCCCCTGGTACCCAGCAGAAGGTAAGAAAGGATGTGAGCTGCTTGCAAGAGAATGCTCTAACAGAGCACACTAAGTATGGAAGGTTTATGGAGTACAGCAGGGTCAGACAGTTAGAAGTGACAGAAAGAATTGTTTAAGGACATAGCTTTGGCTACAGACCCAAACCATAAATTGAGAAAGAAGGAAACACATCTCCTCCAACTTAGATATTATATGCAGACCACTTTTCAAATGCATGGCCAAGTTCTTCACCAGTCTTTAAGGATGTGCAGACATTATGCTTTCATTACAAATATATCGCTTGTATAATTAAAATAGTTTTTTTTTTAAAGTCCTTTGAATTTCAAAGCACATGGATTTATCCTTTGCATAGTCTTGAACCAGAGCAATCAGGGAAAACAGGGCAGCAGGTCAGTGCCTACCTAGATCTTTTGTTTTATGATGATTTACTTCATTCATCAAAATATTTACCTCCACTTACTCCCAAACAATATTGATCTGCTTGCTGTTTCCCAATGCAAGCTATCCAGGTCTCGATCAAACCTGTCTCTGCCAGTAATAGTTTCTCCAGGAGATGGTTCTATTTAAAATGTTTCATAGGCTGTCTAGTTATTTGTTCATTGTTAGGGACGGTGGGAGAGACTATAATAGACAAGCAGCCTCAGCTGGCTGCTGGAAGTAAGACTAGATCTGGTATTATTAAAAGGATAGATGCTATATTCTATGCCCTATGGAAAACAGTTTCATAATACATCTTGACCCAGAACTTATTAAAAAATCTATTACCTTTTTAATACAAGCTCATAATGCCCTTTGGAATTCAATTTAGGCATTTTGTACCAAAATAATAGGAAGGTTTAGTACTGAATATGAGAAATAGAGTCTCTCATACTGACAATTCTCTTACATGATGGTTATTAATTTATTATTGACAAATCTGTGTTCTTACTCCTCAAAAAAAAAAACAAAAAAAAAAACAGGCATGTCTTTTCCTTGAGAATAGACCTTAGATCAACTGTACCGTTGCCTCGTGTTAATCTTAGGGTGGTACACAAGTTCTATTTATTGGGCAGTTAATCTTTGTGTAACAGGACCTGGCTCAATCCCGAGGATTGCTCATAAAATCCACACTCTGAAGACAGTTTACTATGAAAATAACTGTAGGGAAATACAGAGAAAGGAACACTTGCACATGTAATCTGGAAAGCTGTCATTTCATTTCAGTATCAGCGATCTCGCAAGGCATGGGAGATCCAGTTGGGGGTTCGCATCCTGTATCGAACGTGGTGGCCGGGAATCGGACACCTGCTCTTTCCTTCTGACACACTTACAAGACAAACACATGCTCTATTAAAAATAACACCACTCTGCTCTGACATGTTTTCTTCCCATGAGTCTGGCTTTAAAATGTACTTGGGTTGGTAATGTTGGACTTGTTAAGATATAATGTTCTGCAGCTAACCTACTGGAAAGAAGACTGTTATACTGACGACTGCATGCGACCACTCAGAATTTCCTCTCCCTTTCAGAACACGCCTTCCTTTATTTGTTTGTTTGTTTGTTTAGGCGGTGGTGGATTGCTTCTTTTCTGTTATATTCTTGTGCTTTTTAGATTCTTTCTTTGATATATGAGCACAACTAACGTATTTCATAGCTATGGCTGAAAACACTTGAAGGCAAGGTGGCATCTTCTCTCTGTCCTATACTATAACTGTGGTGCTCTTGTGCAGATCTATTCAAATTGATTCTCTATCATTATTTTGAAATAATCTGCTGGTGGAAAATTGTTTATTTGAATATTAGGTGTTTTAATAATTGTTCTAACTGACCCAGGGAACTGGTGGATCCAGTTGAGAGACACAACATGATTACACAGTCTTTGTTTACTACTTCACTAATTTGGGCTGCAAATTCTACAAATGTATCTAGTAGGTGAAGACATGATTAAGATTTTCCGCACAGCCAGATAACTCTTCAAAGAGTATCTGTCCATCACAAATATATTGCTATGAAGAAGAAGGGAGAAAAAAAAAAAAAAAAAAGGCATCCAAACAGCAGGTACATCTCCACAGGGATTCTAGTAAATATGTAAATCATTATTTAAATGGCTGTAGTGGTCTGTGGGGAAAAAAATGAGAAAATCAGTTCTATGTCTTATGAATATAATGTTAAACTCATTTTCATTTCTGTTTTATTTTTTATGAATGGTCAAGTTGCTTTTCTTCATATTTTAGTACCAGCTTACCCCTGGAGAGTAAGAGAGAAGAGACTACCCACCACTATTTCCACTTAGCACAAATTCCCTAGTGGGAGGATCAATGTGTTTTGGGGAGGGAGTGAATGCTTTAGAGTTAGCACTTAGGGATACATTAGCTTACCCTAACTGGTTCACTATTAAAATGGTTGTGGGGGGAGGGAGAGAAAATACCCTTTTGCCTTAATTCTTTTTCCTTCTTCAGAGGTCTCATAATGTGGTATTGTTGATTTGTTATTGAGTACCTTCTAGTCAATTCAGTCTCAGCTATTTCATGGACAGAGTAGAATTATCCCATGGTTTTCTTTTTCTGGGCTGTGATTTTTATGGAAGGAGACTGGTGGTACAATGGTTAAGCAGTAGGCTGCTAACTAAAGCTGTTGGAACCCACCAGTCACTCCTTGAGAGAAAAGACCCGGCCATCTGCTTCTGTAAAGATTTACATTCTAGAAAACCCTTTGAAGAAATTCTACTCAGCCTAGGAAACTGGATGGGGTGGTTCTACTCTTCCCATGGAGTAACTATGAGTCAGAATTGGCTCAATGGCATACAACAATGACAATCTTTATGGAAGCAGATCAGCTGGTGGAGTCATTAGATAGGTTTGAACTGCCAACATTTTAATTATTTGTAACTGTATCTTGAAGGGGGAGCTCTGGTAGCATAGTGCTTAAGGCACTTGACTGCTAACCAGAAGGCTGGCGGTTCAAACTCACCAGCCACTCCTCAGAAGGAAGATGGGACAATCTACTTCTGTAGTGATACTGCCTCAGAAACCCAAGGAGGGGTCGCTATGATTCGGGTCCAACTTAACGGCACATAACAACAACAACAACATATCTTGAAGAATATGGTTTTAAACAAGCTTTCATTCTTTTCCACTTTCTTTCCTTACAATGTCTTCTTGTTATTGGGGTGTAATTACCTATTTTCCTTCTAAGAAAAATGATTTGTATTTATTTATTTATTTTTAATTAACTGGGTCTTATTTTCCCATGGTAAACTTAGAGAATAAAGTAATTAGATATTTTCCAGTAACTCTATGAAGAAGGTCAAAAAGGGATGACACTCATTTAGAGTAAACCAGAAATACCCAAACTTGTTACCCTGGAGCCGATTCCAAGCCATGGTGACCCTGTGTGTTACAGAATAGAACTGCTTCAAAGGGTTTTTCTTGGCTGTAATCTTTATGGAAGCAGATTGCCAAGTCTTTCTTCTGAAGGTCCACTGGATGGGTTTGAACTATTAACCCTTAGGTGAGTGCTTGATCACAAACTGCCGGGGCTAATAACCAGGGACCTGAATTGAGAGTAAGCCCAGCCAAATTTAAGGGAGGCTTAAGAAGATAATTAAAAAATGCAAAATAGCATGTTGTTGTTATGTGCCGTCGAGTCATACCTGACTCATAGTGACCCCTCCTTGGGTTTCCGAGGCAGTATCACTACGGAAGTAGGATTGCCCAACCTTCCTTCCGAGGAGTGGCTGGTGGGTTTGAACCACCAGTCGTCTGGTTAGCAGGCAAGTGTCTTAGCCACTATGCTACCAGAGCTCCCAATAGCATAGAGAGTAGGAATTTGGCAGGGGCAGCACCACCATGGGTCCATGGGTGGGCTAGTGTGATGTATGTTAGAGAGACTAGGAGAAGTTCTAAAACCAGAAGGAGAATTATGTAATTAAATAAATATGCAAGACTAAAAAAAAAAGAGGGGGGGGGGGATAAAGAGCATTCAGCCTCAAATTTCCGTGACTTTGGGATTTAATGTGTGTGCTTTAAGATTTAGAAAGATAATTAAAAGGTAAATGTCCATATCCAGATCTGTAATTTGTTTAAAAAATGACTTTTTATTTCAGTAAAAATATTAAGCGTAGTTAACCAACATGAACAGTTTAACTGGTGAATTAGTAATACTGTAAAAGAAAAAAAAATCTTCATATTTATATTGACAAGGAATATTTGGAAAAGAAAATACAAGTTGAAGATATTCTTTTGTATATTTTCACTAAACTTGCAGAAATTCTAGGTCTTCTCACAAATCCAGTCAAAACAGTTTGATCCATGCTATCCAAGGCAGTATTACAGGAACTCCTGTAGCCACATCTCAGAAACACTAGACCCCATGCCCTGTGGCCCAGGATATAGAAACTGAATCACATGTCTCATGGCTAAGGAATAGTAACAATAGCTAATCCTAGTGTTATTTTGTGCCAGGCTCTTTTTTAAGAACTTCTCATGTGTTAGTGTATTCATAGCTCTCCTCCTAACAACTCTATGCAGTATATATGTGTATTATCCCCCATTTTACATATAAGGAAATGAGCCCCAGATATCTTATGTGACGTGCTTATTTTCACACAATTACTAAGTGCCACAGTTGGGATTCAGACACACAGGTACGTTGACTCTAGAATCCAGGGTCTTCCCTCCTACAGTATGTTGTTTTTGAAATTTGTCCTAACTGATAGTACAAACAGTTAACACATGCAGTTGCTGCTAAAAGGTTGGATGTTTTAATCCACCCAGTCCTGTCCCGGAAGAAAGATTTGGTGACCTACTTTTGAAAAATCAGCCATTGGAAATCCTATGAGCATGGCTCTACTCAGACACCCAACTCATGAAGTTGCCATGAGTGGGAACTGACTTAACAGAAACTGGTTTGTTTTTTGTTGGTTTTTATGTATATAGTAATATGTCTCTAAAGCCAAAGAATAATGAAGATAATTTTTCTGGGTCTTCAATGTTAATTTTTATTGAAATTAATATTTAAATAGTTTACTTCATTGACTAGTAAGCATTAATGAGAATTATTAGAACATTAATTCAACATTAACATTAATGAGAATAGTCTGCCTAACTTTTTTTTTTTACTCTGAAATAAGTGTTAAATACTACATGAAATGTATGTAAGGTGAGTTAACCATACACCAAATGTGTATAAGGTAAATTAAGTGGCATTTTATCCATTTGATTGGCTCTATGTAGTTCTGTATATTTTACTAAAATATGGGGGCAAGAGAGAAAATAAACTAGAAAAATAAATTCGCCTTTATACTGATATTACATTATGCTTTTTTCTTTCCTTTGCTCAAATCTAAGGGTATGCATCAAACATTCACCAAACTTTATGATCAATGTATTTGCTATTCTGCAAAACCATTTTAATACACAGGTCATAGTAAGTTTATATCACGGAAGGTTGAATGTTTATGCTCAGGTTTCCTTGGGGATGAATCAATATGGTCAAAAACTTGATTTGGACTTTTAGCCCTCAAAACCATGAGGCAATAAATTCCTGCTCTTTAAAGTCTTCTCCCACTGTGATGTCATATGTTAGAGCAGCACCAGGAAATTAAGGCAGGAAACCAGTGCACATGCTGGAGAGTACACACATGTGCACACGTATGCATATAGACACATAAAACAAAGGCTATTACGCTATTACTGTGAATAATAAACTGTCCTTTGTTTCTAACTAAGGAGTCATGAGACTGTAGTAGGCTAATTTGTTAGTTTGCAAATAGAGTAAAATTTCAGACCCTTCATAGTCCTTGATAACCTTCTCCTTTCCCTCTACCCCACATGTACTAGAAAAGTAAGCTCAGTAAGAACAGGGTCCTTGACTATCTTGTTCACTTAAAACATTGTCTGTTCAAATGTGCTTTATGAATACTTGTTGAACTAAAATAAATAATAAATTATTTTTATTGATTCACTTAAAATTAATCAATGACCAGGAATATGACTGTATCTGTGGATTTCTAGATAATTAAATTAATTTTACATTAGGTTGCTTTGACTGCTTTTATAGTACTTTAGAGGAATTTTTTCCTCCTGGATCTATTCTGGAAATAAATAAATAAATGTGATTAAATAGAAGAAAATGTAATGACTAGATGTAGGTGAATTTACTATATTTACTATTTTCTGTTTCCTCATTTGGAACTAAAATACGAAGAGTTGGTGTGACAGTTGATGTCAGCTTGGCTGGACCATGATTCTCAATGGTTTGGAAGTTATGATGTAGTTTGGCAGCTATGTAATGATAATCATTCTCCATTCTATGATCTATTATAGTGTAATCACTTCTATGACAAGATCTGTTATAAGCAGCCAATCAGTTGAAAGGGAATTGTTTCAGTGATATGGACTATAACCAATGTATGGACACTCTGGCAAAGCTCTTCTGGCTTTTTGCTGATCTGGGTCCTACATCTGGTTTATCATTATCTGATCTCTGGTTCTTTGGACTTAAGCCAACAGTCTGACATATTGCCTGCCACAGCCTCTGAGACACCAGCCTGCCATCTGACCTGCTGATCTTGGATTTGTCAACTCCTGCAGCTACATAAATCAGGAGAAATCTCTAGCCTGATATCTGACCCATGGACTTGGGATTTTGCTAACCTCTATAATTGCATGGGAGCTCTGGTAGCATAGTGCCTAAGGCACTTGACTGCTAACCAGCAGGCTAGAGGTTCAAACCCACCAGCCACTCCTCGGAAGGAAGGTTGGGCAATCTACTTCCATAGTGATACTGCCTCAGAAACCCAAGGAGGGGTCACTATGAGTCGGATCCAACTCCACGGCATATAACAACAAGAACAACAATAATTACATGAGTCATTTCCTTGAGATAAATATCTCTTTCTCTCTCTTTGTCTCTCTCTGTCTCTCTCTCTCTCTCTCTATATATATATATATATATATATGTATGTGTATATATATATATATATATATATATATATATATAAGTTTCATTCATTTTAAGCTTCACTCATTTTGCTACTCTAGAGAACCCTAGACAGCCTAAGACACCTTGGATTCTTCCCTAGAACTTTACTCCTTTAATAAATTCCCTTGGAGATCTAGCAGAGACATGTTCTCTTTTATACTGAATGTAATAAGTGAAAACAGCTACCACCATCTGAAAATGTCACAAGCTTTCAGTCACTTTTAGATACAAGTTCAAGTTAACAGTACCTTTTGTTTGTGGCTCTCATCTAAAATTATTGAGATAATGAATGGTTCATACGATACATTAAGTAAGAAATGTATGGTAAAGTGGAAATGTCTTTCTATCTCAATCGATGAAGCATTTGAGTGGGATACTTTAGATTTAGATTTATTAGCAATCAAACCAACTCACTGAGACATTTCATGAAATGGAAGATACACAGATCCAGCTACAGTGGTAATATCATTTGCTACTACTATTAATACATGATATAGAAAACAGAGTCATTGGTTAAAAAGATCTTTTAATTATATGTTGTTGTTGTTGTTGTTATGTGCCTTCGAGTCAAACCCAATTCATAGCGACCCCTCCTTGGGTTTCCGAGGCAGTATCACTACGGAAGTAGGACTGCCGAACCTTCCTTCCGAAGAGTGGCTGGTGGGTTCGAACCGCCAGCCGTCTGGTTAGCAGGCAAGTGTCTTAGCCACTATTATATACATTGTTTAATACAGTTTGTGATCATGTTAATGAATTTACCGATTTGTTACATCTGTTTTCACTAGACTTCATTTGGGAATATGCAGATAAATATATGAAATTATAGATTATGTTTCTCTTCATGTATAGATGAGTTATTTTAAGGGGTGAGAATACTGTTGTGGTAAGCTGCCATGAAGTCAGTGTAATCCATAGGGCTTCCATTGGTTGATTTTCAGAAGTCACTCACCATGCTTTTCTTCCTAGTTTATCTTAGTCTGGAAGCTAAGAGACCCCTCCTTGGGTTTCTGATGCAGTATCACTACAGAAGTAGATTGTCCCATCTTCCTTCCGAGGAGTGGCTGGTATTTACAACTCATTAAAAAAACAGTTTAGTAAGAGGAAGCTTTATTTTACAAATTAGGTAAATGTAATTAAATTTTATTAATTTTATTATAATAGATACTCTTGAAATTAATTTAAATATTTTCTGAGAGAAAAGCTATTTATATTATATTTGTAAATAACTTTATTGGATGGGTGGTTGAAAAGTTCCAAGAGGATTCAAGTCTCTGCCTTTTATAAATCCACTTCCTCTACCACCAGCTATCTCTGTGGCCTTAGTGAAGTTACTTAGCCCCTCAAAATTTCAGTTTCCTCATTTGTAAAATAAGAATAATAAAATCCTTCTCAAGATACAGAATCATTCCCTCTCTTTTATTAAAAAAAAAGTTTACTTTTAATGAAACTTTTAAAAATTCCCAAGGCTTTTGTTCAATATATCATCTGACAATTATTCAGGTATTAAATAATTTATGAATTGTTTAACTTTCCACCGTCCTCATAATTTTGTTTGGCCATTGGCCTAGATCACTACCACTTGCAAAGGTACATTAAGAGAAATTAACTAACAATTGCATTCCAGGTATCAGAATCATAATGACAATAGCAAAATTACCACTTTATTTCTTACTGCTGCTTAGATCCTATGGGGGAGCTCTTGTGGCCTAGAGCCTAAGGCATTTGAAAGCTCACCAGAAAGCTGGCAGTTCAAACCCTCCAGCCACTCTTCGGAAGCAAGACTGAACAATGTAGTTCTGTAGAGATATCACCTCAGAAACCAAAAGAGGGGTCGCTATGAGTCAAATTGACTCGAAAGCAATGAGGTTTTTTTTTTTTTTTTTTTTTTTTTTAAGATCCTATGGATCTTCACAAAAGCTCAATATTTTTGTTCTACTTTTTCCATTATCTCAGTATCCTTTGCCTCTTCCTAAATCATTCCTGGTAAGCACCATCTTGCAAAAGTCTGTCAATTGGTTCATGTTGCAAAATCAATCTCTCTTTTATTATATTTTTGTTTACATAAAACAGCTTGCTTGTGACTCAATATGTCATAATGAATATCACCATCAAGGAAGCAACTTAAATACGAAGATGACAGTAACATATAACGAATAACGTAATATATAGAAATAATTGATTTGCAGCACCCAGAAAAGCTCTTCTTTCCTCTCTGGGCCATTTGAATTTTTGTTTGTTTGTTTGTTTTGCTTTGCATTTAAATTTATAGGGTTGCTAACTTAAAATCCAAGAGGAGCTCATGTCTCTGGCATTATAGCTGGAAAATACTATTCAGCTGTTAAATTCTGCTTTCACTACAAGTAGAGAAGCCAGATCCACACAAACCAATAAGTGGCTACATGACACTGGACTCAGGAAATGACCTTGGCGCTCAGCATCACTTCAAGACGGCACAAGGTGAGGTGTTAGATAAAGCAGATATGTTGAAAAAACTATGATCTTCACACAAAAACAAAACCAATTCCCTGTTGAAATGGAAGTTCTTGGTAGAAGTTATAGGTAATGGACAGAGAATGACCCCTGATCAACTCAGAATGGTGCCTTCTTGCCATTCCTGCTGAGGTTCCATCCCAAGGGTTGATTGTACCATCAAAGAGAGCTGACATGTTCTTCCAGCTTGAAAAATCAAGTGTGTACACCTTGTGGCCACAGTAATTTATGCCTGGTCATAATGGCATAGAGAGTCTTAATGCAGGTATGTTGTGTTTTTGTCTAATATTGGAGCTATTGTCCTTATTTTGTGCATCAAGTGAAGTCCTTCCACCCGGAAGCAAGTTTGTATGAAACTTCCTCAACTATTGTAGATGAAGATGAGCAGGCCTCTCCCTGGTCGGACTGCAGAGTCTGTGCTCCTTCACTCTTACTGTGGAGCAGCTTCCAGGAATGGTCAGTACATCTTAGACCAAATTCAAAAGGCTAATCAAACTAAAGGATTCCTTTTAAAGTAATCTCACAGCATGAACTAACAACATAGTGTCACAATGGCAGTTCATGGCAACTATCATTGAAATTGTGGGGTGTACAATGGAGAGCTGGTTGGGACTGAAAAGAACCTGAGTTGTCATCCCAGGCTGTTGTTGTTAGCTGTCATTGAGTTGGTTCTGACTCATGGTAACCCCATGTGTTCAGAGCAGAACTGTGCTCCATAGGGTTTCTAGGTTGTCATTTTTTGGATCCAACTCACCAGGTCTGTCTTCAGAGGGATCTGACAAAAACTGTGGCCCTTGGATGAATCAGTCACTTTGAGAACAAGTCTTTACTCTAAAATGATTAAAATAATGGAAGTCACCCTCTAGTTTACATTGGTGTTATAAATAAAATACATTGATCTTTGAGAAAATAGGTTAGACTCTAAAGAAAAAAAGGAACTTTACAAGTCTAGGGAGTCTCTGGGTGGTGCAAACAATAATGAGCTCAGCGCTCACTTAAAGTTTAGAGGTTTGAATCCACCCAGAGGTACCTCAGCAAAAGGTCTGGCAATCTACTTCTGAAAAAGCAGCCATTGAAAACTCTATGAAACAGTTCAACTTTGGTACATATGGGGTCACCAAGAGTCAGAGTTGGCTCCATAGTAAGTGGCTATAAATCTAGGGTTCTAATACAATCACCCAATATATACTGAGGTTTTTAGACACAGATTAGGTACCTACCTACACCCTCCAGGAAGCTTTATGGAAAGTATTACATAGATTCCCTTAAACTCAAGATGAGTTGAAACTACCTGAAAGTATCTCAAAAGAGGTTTAAATTTAGAGAGTGATGTTAATAGGTTAAAATGAAATATTTTTGAAAGAATCACTAAGTATACAAATTCCAAATGTCCAGCAGGAGTACTCTAAATTCTAAATTCTCCATCAAACAGGGATTTTCCAAGCCTCAAGGAGTAAGAAATGATCCTTAGTATATACATTTATTGCTTTGTAGCTTTTTGTACAGTTTTCTTTAGTTTCTACACTGATGCATTTTAGACATGTTAAGCACAGTGCTATGCCTTTTGAGGGCTTGGAAGGAGGACTCTTTTGGAGCTCCTATATCACCATATTTGATCCAATACCATCCAGGAATGATTGACATACTTGTGGTGCTTTTGGATATATTCTTGAATAAGATAATACATTACAATCTGACTGACTGTATGATTTGCCAATCTTTCAGAAGAAAAAAAAAAATGCTAAATTGACAATTGTCACTAGAGGAATAGATGAAGTTCTACTCAAGAAAGCAAGGGGCATGATGAAGGTCCCTCTGCTCAGAAATAGCTCATTAGTTACAGTCTCATTGGCCCTAAAAGTTCTCCTTTTAAAATATAAATGTTCCATTAGAATGAGTTACTTTAATCAGCTCAATTTCTGTATTGCTATATATTTGTATATAGATGGCCCTCAAACTAAAAAGAGCTTTGCTGAGTGACTGACAGGGTGAAGGGAAGAAAGATCATTTGGGAACATGAATCACTTTTAACAAACAAACTCACTGCTGTTGAGTCAATTACAACTCACAGCAGTATCTCCATGGAAACAGGTTGCCCAGTCTTCCTTCCAAGAAGTAGCCGGTGGGTTTGAGCTACCAGCCTTCTTGTTAGTACTCAAACACTTTAAGCACTATGCCACCAGAGCTGTTTTGGATGCAGCCTTATCTGAGGGGTATATAATGCATCAGGGACTTGTGAACAGCCAAGGGCACAGAGGTAAGGGGCACTAGGAAGAGAAAGGAGGTGTCAAA
Organism: Orycteropus afer afer; assembly: GCF_000298275.1. Lineage (NCBI taxonomy): Eukaryota > Metazoa > Chordata > Mammalia > Tubulidentata > Orycteropodidae > Orycteropus > Orycteropus afer. Next base: position 5,696,324 of record NW_006921662.1, read on the forward strand.
TCATGGGAGATGGATTTTACCAAGTGGGCAATATCTTTCTGAACCACTGGCCATAAGCCACTGAAAATCACTCTCTGTGATTCTTTGGTCTTCTGTAAATAGGATGCTGACTCCTATTCTGCTTGAAAGAACACAAAGTTAAGAATTAAAAGATACGGGTTTGGCTCTCTTGTTAAGTGTTGACCATGGGCCACATTTCTTCCATCTGTGAGATGAGGACCTCTGCCAGGTGAGATTATTGATAGATGCTTCTGCCAATCTTATTGGAGTATTTTAAGAATAAATGAGTGAATTTTTTTGTGAACCAAATTCAGTGCCAAAATGTGAACAATGCTATAGATTTAAAATGGTAAGTAAAATCCCACAGGTGAGCAATGTTCTGTAGCTTCTTCTGCCTTATAGGAGTAGGTTGGATGTGTGTAGGATTTTAGGAAATGTGAATCTTGGTGCCTACAAGTTTAATATTTTTAGAAAAATAAAGGTGTCCTCTGCATAATGAAAAGGAAAGATTATATTAGTATGCATCTGGAACCTTTCTGGGAAGATTGAGAATCAAGGAGCAGTAGGTTTTGATCCAGACAAGGAAGAATGTAGCAAACATGAAAGTAATCCAGGGGCAGGCTGTTCATAAGAAGTCTGCTCACAGGCAGAGTTTCAATGGGAAGTTGGGATATTAGAAGCAGGGTGTCTTGATTCTCTCAACCCTCCACCAAAACTACTTTCAGGGTGAGATTAGATCTGAGATCACACAGCAGAGACAATTTTACCTGGTTGAGCAAGAGATTTTAGGGGAAAGCAAGGGAGTTAATTTCTTCATTGTTACTGAAGGATTTCATCTTTGTGAGGGCTATTCAGTAGCCAAGTTAGAAGGACATTGTTCTTTGTTTTAAGTAAAATACGCTATGATATTTGTCATAGCTATTTTTTCCTTTATGCGTATGATGTACATGTTAAATATTCTGTAAATAAATGTTAATAGAGTCATAACTAACTCATTGTCGTCAAATGGATTTCACTCATAGCAACCCCTCCTTGGCTTTCCAAGGCAGTATCACTATGGAAGTAGATTGCCCAAAAACCTTCCTGCCAAGGAGTGGCTGGTGGGTTTGAACTGCCAGCTTTCTGGTTAGCAGTCAAATGCTTTAGGCACTACGCCACCAGAGCTCCCACACCAATAGAGCCACAGAAACACATATGTACCGGCAGTCCCTGAGCTACAACGTATTGGAGTTAAAACAATTTTTTTTTTCTTTCTGGTATATCTTATTGTTGGTAGTATATACTACACACAGTGATGCAGTGGGTAATTTGCTGATGCTATTATTCTCAAGTGTTCACTCACAGATGTTCAATTTTATGATTTATTGCTTAAAACACTACTATATAGATTTTGTCTTCTAAACTAAATCAGGTGCTTCAGTTACTTGAGAACATAGACCAAAATGCTGATCACTTTGCTAAAGTCAATAGATATATTTAGGAAGAAGTCAGCTATTACTATCAAATATGTAAAGAAAAAAATGAAAAGGACAACTCTTACAATTTTTTCTACCAGAAACATCATCCTAATTCCCAGGTATAAT
>NW_006921662.1:5698101-5700716 GCF_000298275.1 Orycteropus afer afer
CAGTCTTACTTCCATGCAGTGGTTGGTGGGTTTGAACCACCAACCATCTGGTTAACAGTCAAATGTCTTAGGCACTATGCCAATAGTATTAAAATATATCTATAAGTTTATATGTAATATTTCTAATCCCTAAAGACAATTATAGGTCAGATTTATAAAAATACTGATAATAAAAGGCAATAATAATGGGAAAAGAAAAGAAAGTGTTTGACTTGAGTCAGAACTGACTTACGACAAAGTTGTTGGAATGGGAGCCAATTGTAAATTGGGGACTATCTGTCATTATCTATGTAAATTTTGATAGACACACGCTTCATGTTCAATCACTTATGTCATGATGTATCTCTGAACCTTGGTTTCCTAGACAATAGAAGGAAAGACTTGACTTAATGATGGCTAATGCCCTTTCAGGATTCCTCGTGACACTGTAGTTAAGTGCTAACTCTTAACCGAAAAGCCACCAGTTCAAACCTACCAGCAACTCCATGGGAAAAAGATGTGGCAGTCTGCTTCAGTAAAGATTATAGACTTGGAAACCCTACGGGAAAATTGTACTCTGTCTTGTAGGGGTCTCTATGAGTTGGAATTGACTCAGTAGCAACAGGTTTGGTTTTAAAACCTCTTCTAGCTACAGCACTTTAGGGTTTGTCTTACGGAGAAAAGAGATCATACAGAATGACATACTCTGGTACTATAGATTTTAAAGTTGGAAGAAAGGTCATGTAGCATAGTGGTAATTTGTTCATGTTGTTTTTCATCATCTGTCAAGTTCCTTTTAATAATATTTTCCTTAAAAAATATTAAATATGGAAATAATTAACATCCATGGACTCCATGTCAGGTACACTCCTAAGATAATATACATTATCTCAAATAATCTTCACAGCAACCTAGAAGGAAGCTGCTATCGTTATTCTCCTTTTATGCATTAGGAAAATTAGGCCTAAAGAATGGCTGCTCCAGATACCACAGCCAGCCAGGGGTGATTCTGGACAGTGTGACTCAAGGGCAAGGGCTCTTAACTAGGGGTTAGAAACCTTTCCATAAAGGACAGAAAGTGAATATTTTCAGCTCCTCAGGCTGTATGGCCTCTGTCACAGCTACTCAAGTCTGCTGTGGCAGTGAGCAAGCACTCATGGACAGTATGTAAATGAATAAAACTTTATTTAAAAAAACAGGAAAAGCAGCCAAGTGTTTAGATTTGGCCCGCAGCTATAGTGTGCCAGTTCTTGCTCTTAACCATGATTAGATAACACTGCCTCTTAATGCGTAGTCAATCTGCATTATTCACAGATTCTGTATGTGTAAAATTGCATCCTCTCTAAAATTTACTTGTAACCCAAAATCAATAGTCATGGCACTTTCATGGTCATTCGCAGACATTTGTAGAGTGGCAAAAAATTTGAATCACCCAACATGCATCTTCCCAACTGAGGTCAAACAAGGTAACAAACACTTTGCCTTCTTGTTTCAGCTCTCATACTATAAACAAGGGTCCTTTTCAAAGTCTATTTATGACGATTCTTTTTCACATTTTTTGTGAGTTTTTTTGGTGATCTTACTGCTTAAAATGTCCCCCAAGCACTGTGCTGAAGAGTTATCCAGTGCTATGTAGCACAAGAAAGTTCTGATATGGCTGAGAGAAAAAATAAGTGTATTAAATAAGTTTCATTCACGAATTATACTATTTCCTGTAAGTTCAATGTTTATGAATCAACAATATATCTTAAATAATGGGCTTTAAACAAAAACACACATAAAACCAAGTTATATATGGATTGTTGTTGTTGTTATGTGCCATCGAGTCGGACCCAACACATAGCGACCCCTCGTTGGGTTTCTGAGGCTTTATCACTATGGAAGTAGATTGCCCAACCTTCCTTCCAAGGAGTGGCTGGTGGATTTGAACTGCCAGTCTTCTGGTTAGCAGTCAAGTGCCTTAGGCACTGCACTACCAGAGCTTCCTTATATATGGATAGGTTAACAAAAATGTTGTGACTAGAGGCTTAGAGGAACTTGACCCTGAATTTCCCTGTAAGAGCAGTGGTTCAGTATCAACTAATTGACTGTACATATTCACCTTATAAGACATAACTACCACAAATAATGAGAATCAATTATATATAATTTTACCCTGAAAAACAGAAATTATTTTGTTGTTTCTGTATTGCAGTTCCCATTTGGCACACACTGAGCTCCTTCTCACTCTCTTTAGCAGCCCAAGATGATGATATAATGAAAATAGCTCCTTTTTGTAATAATTTATATTTTAGCAATTACTGCCATGTTAAGTATCCACTGGGGCATCCCATAACTTCTTCCTCAGAAGTAGAAGCATGGGGAGTTCCGGCAAGATGGCAGACTAGGCAGAAGGACTGCACAGACCCTCTTCAACAAAGACAAGGGAAACCAATTGACAGAGACACAGAAGATAATCTTGGACCCATGAGCCTTGAAGGGAAGGATACAGAAGTAGACTAAACCCCAACTAGCAGAAGAATTTGCGTGAAAATACCAAAAAAGGAGACATACGGAGCTGCGGTGTGGCAGGGACCTGAACGCCCCTGATGGCACAAACAGCTTGGACATTCCTGAGTGGTGGTAGGAGGTAAAAA
>NW_006921662.1:5703836-5716074 GCF_000298275.1 Orycteropus afer afer
CTCTGTAAATCTTCACCCAAATCACAATAAATAAAATAAAATTAAAAAAAAGAAGAAGAAGTAGAAGCATGGAGGCTATATTTTATACCTGTGCAATCATCTAAAACCCTGTTGTTGTTGTTTTGTTGGGTGCCGCCAAGTCTATTCCAACTCATAGTCACCTCATAAAACAGAGTACGATGGTACCATAGAGTTTTCTAGGCTAAAATCTTCACAGAAGCAGATCATCATGTCTTTCTTCCACAGAGTTGCTGGTGGATTTGAATTACTAACCTTTCTGTTAGCAGCTAAGTGCTTAAACATTTGCACCACAGAGTCTCCTTCAAGGACTCTGACTAACAGAAAATCACTACCTTGACCAGAAAAGCTGTTCAGTGTGGAACATCCAGTTTGGTTGTTAGGGTGTTTGTTTCTAAAGAATGTAATGCACTCCTATGATCCAAGACAAATGTGGGGATAAAGTCTAAGCTGAAAATATTCCTTGGGAACTTAAACTAAGATCACAGGCATTTCCACTAGACATGTGGCAGGTCAGAGTTTGGAAACTGTCCTCATTCTGATATGATTTCAGCATCCCACTCAACTCCCCACCTTTGACACTTACAGCTGCAACAGAGAGGAGGTCGGATTTACAAGTGGTGTTGACCTCGTTGTCAAGGGAAGTAAAGTGGATTTCATTCCACTCTCCATCCCTTTACTTGACATCCCTTTGACATCATGATTCAAAAAATCATGAAGCCAACCCCAGTGTGCTCCCTGCAATTTGGTGCTTATGTATTTATATCCCTATCTTCATCGCCTCTTATGGATAATCACATTCATTTTATTTGGGCACTGCATTGTATGCTTAAATCCCAGGGAAATCACACATTAACAATGAAGTGTTCTTACTGACAAACTAGCAACAATGTTGGCCAATCCACTTCCCAATTCACTGGTCTCTAAATCACAGTATTAGAATTTAAATGTTAACCATTGGGTTTGTGGTTTTCTTTCCTCTGTTCTTACTCTGTTTCTCTCTCTCCCTCCCTCCCTTTTGTCTTTCTCTCTTATCCACTACCTGTTTACCTTGTTTCTATAGCTACTAATAGCAGAGCTACCCTCAAAACTATAATGGAGTTTGCCTTTCCTATTCTTATTTTAAAGAAAATAGAAAATTGAGTACTTTAAAACTTAGTGAATTCCTGCTTTTTAATTGCTCTGCTTCTGATGGAAAATCTACTTAGCTGTACCTGATTTTGTATCATTTGAAATGGGATTGTCATCATAACCACAATTAGATTATGGGACAGATAAACTTACCTTTTCTTGAATGGGCCTCTGAAAAATAAACAAGTGTCCATTTCCACACGCATTTGCACAATATTTTTAGATATTGCTCTGAATTAAGAGAAAATGTGTTATATTCACTTTGAAGATTCCAAATTTCCATCAAAGGGAAAAGGTGCCGTCAGATGTCATACAAGTAAAGATGTCTGTTTTTTGCCTGGAAGGCAGAAAATAGTTTACCATAATAGCAAATTTATGGTAAAGCAAATTTTCTCCTATCAATCAATCCCTAGAGGGGCATTAACTACTCTTAAGGGAGCTTATTGCAAAAGACGGCATAACTGACATGCACAAAAGACAGAATAAGAATGTTGAGGGGCGGAGGAGGAAATGGAACACCTTAACATTACATCCTGGTCATACCAAGGTCCATTGACCCTGTACTCATTACAGATAATTAATTTACAACACATTAAACCTCGATGTGAAGAAGGCTGTTATGCATCAATTGTGTAGGAATAAAAAGTGCTATTGATTTAGGATTTCTATTGTATCGTATGCTGACAGAAAAAAACAACAGCCATCGAGTCTTCCCTCAAAGATGGAACAAACCTTTGCTGAAGGACAAAATTGCTAAATAAGTGCACTCTCAAATACACTTAGCTGAAACAGCACGGCCTGAAAGGTGTTCTGCAGGGTGAGAGAGGACACATGATTAGAACCAAGCAAAGTGTCTAATAAATATTGATAAATAAGCACTCTAGAAATCAAATTTGGGGTGTGATAATGATCCTTTTTACAGTAAAGGTTTAAAATAGTCCCTCGCCCTCTGCTAAATCCAACCATTAATATTTATTAAATAAAATATGAGTATTCATTTTAAACAGCTGATACAAATCGAAGCTTTCTTCCTGTCAAAGTATAGAAATTTTAAGAGTGAGGCTGTACAAGTTTCAAGTCACGATGCTTTGAAGATACTAGAATAGCCAGCTCTCTAACAAAATTAGTTTAAAAAAGAAAAGGAAGTGTGCCATTAACTAGTAAAACTAGTATATTGGGAAAAAGAATAGACAGTGAGTAAAATTGTTTGGGTTCAATCCTCAGCAACCAAAAGCAAGTCAAATAACTTCTCTGAAGCTGTGATATTTTAATCTATAAAGCAGAAATAATAATATCCACTCTACTTGGCTATTGAAAGTAATCAATAATAATACATATGAAAGTTATTGAAAATAGTATTAAATCCTATTCAAATTTTATTAAAATTATTTTTATTTGCAAATTGATTATTAAAAAGAAGCCAATAGCAAGGAGGACTTTCTTCTCAGGTGATACATTCTAAGAATAGTTTTATACTACATCACAAATTCTCTCCATTTTCCCTACATGATTTGCAATTTCATGTTGCCTGCAAGGACTTATTTTAGGTTGAAAAAGTAGCACAGCAAGGAGGTGTACAAATCAGTGGCAGAGTAAGAAATGAAAATCTAAAAAATATCACTTAAAAACTTGGATGTCCATTAACTCTTTAGGTCAAATCAATGTGATATGAGTCCTCTTGTAATGTAGTACCTAAGGCATTTGACTGATAACCAGAAGGCTGGCACTTCAAATCCACTAACCACTTCTCAGAGGGAACACTAGGCAATCTACTTCCATAGAGATACCACCTCAGAAACCCACAGAGAGGTCACTGTGAGTCAGATTTGACTCCACAGCAGTTGTTGTTGTTGTTAGGTGCCGTTTAGTTATCTCCAACTCATAGTGACCCTATGCAGAACTAAATGCTGCCCAGTCTTGTTTCAGATTCATGATCCTTGCTATACCTGAGCCCATCGTTGCAGCCACCGTGTCTATGCATCTTGTTGAGGGCCTTCCCCTTCTTCATTGACCCTCCACTTTACCAGGCATGATATACTTCTCCAGGGAATGGTTCCTTCTGACAACATGACCAAAGTAGGTGAGATGAAGTCTGGCCATTCTCCCTTTCAAGGAGCATTCTGGCTCTACTTCTTCCAGGACAGATTTGTTACTCCTTTTAGCAGACCAAGGACTCTTAGCATTACTCTCCAGCACCACAACTCAAAAGCATCAACACTTCTTCAGTCTTCCTTATTCATTGTCCAGCTCTCACATGCACATACAACTCAAGGTAACACAATACACTGCCCTCGAGTTGGATCTGACTCATAGTAACCCCTCCTTGGGTTTCCGAGGCAGTATCACTACAGAAGCAGACTGCCTAACCTTCCTTCCAAGGAGTGGCTGGTGGGTTTGAACCTCTAGCTTTCTGGTTAACAGTCAAATGTCTTAGACACTATGCCATCAGAGCTTCCCATATGTGTATGAAGGGATTGAAAATACCATGGTTTGGGTTAAGCGCACCTTAGTCTTCAAGGAGACATCTTTGTTCTTTATCACTTGAAAGAGGTCTTTTACAGAAGATTTGCCCAATGCAATACATCATCTGATGTCTTGACTGTTGCTTCCCTTGGTGTTGACTGTAGAACCAAGTAATATGAAATCCTTGACAACTTCAGTCTTTCTCCATCCATTGTAAAGCTGTTTATTGAACCAGTTGTGAGGTGTAATACATACTTCAGACTGTAGTCTTTAATCTTCATCAGTAAGTGCTTCAAGTTATCCTCACTTTCAACAAGCAAAGTTGTGTTGTCAGTGTATCACAGGTTGTTAATGAGTCTTCCTCCAATCCTGATGCCATGTTCTTTTCATATAATCCAGCTTTTCAGATTATTTGCTCAGCATACAAGTTGAATAAGTATGGTGAAAGAATGAAATCCTGATGCACTCCCTTCCTGATTTTAAACCATGCAATGTTTCCTTGTTCGGTTTGAACGACACCCTCCTGGTCTATGCACAGGTTCTCCATGAGTACAATTAAGTATACTGGAATTCCCATTCTTCTCAATGTTATCTATAATTTGTTATGATCCAGACAGCTGAATGCTTTTGCATAGTCAATAAAACACAAGTAAACATCTTTCTGGTATTCTTTGCTTTCAGCCAAGATCCGTCTGACATCAGCTATGATATCCCTTGATCTACATCCTCTTCTGAATCCAGCTTGTGTTTCTGGAAGTTCTCTGTCAATATACTACTGCAACCATTTTTGAATTATCTTTAGTAAGATTGTATATGCATGTAATATTAATGTTATTGTTTGATAATTTCCACATTCTGTAGGATCACCTTTCTTTGGAATGGGTACAAATATGGATCTCTTCCAGTCAGTTAGCCAGGTAGTTATCTTCCAAATCTCTTGGCAAAACTTAGTGAGTGCCTCCCTTGAGTATCTGTTTGCTGGAGCATCTTAATAGGTATTCTGTCAATTCCTGGAGGTTTGTTCTTAGCCAATTCCTTCAGTGCAGCTTTGATTTCTTCCTTCAATACCATTGGTTCTTGATCATGTGCCACCTCCTGAAATGAATGAGCATAACCAATTGTTTTTGGTACAGTGACTCTGTGTATTCCTTCCATCTTCTTTTGATGCTTCCTGCATCATTCAGCATTTTGTCCATAGAATCTTTACAATTGCAACTCAAACATTAATTTTTTTCCTGAGTTCTTTCTGCTTCAGAAATGCCAAGGTTGTTCTTCCCTTTGGGTTTTCTAACTCCAGGTCTTTGCACATTTCATTACAGTAATTGAGTTTGTCTGCTTGAGCTGCTCTTTGAAATCTTCTATTTAGTTCTTCTATCTTGTCATTTCTTCCATTTGCTTTAGCTACTCTTTGCTCAAGGGCAAGTTTCAGAGTCTCTTTTGACATCCATTTTTGCCTTTTCTTTCTTTCTCATATTTTTAATGACCTCTTGCTTTCTTCATGGATGATGTTCTTGATGTCATCCCACAATTCTTCTGGTTTTTTGGTTATTGGTGTTCAATGCTTCAAATCTGTTCTTTAGATGATCTCTAAATCCAGGAGGGATATATTCAAGGTCATATCTTGCCTCTAGTGTACTTATTTTAATTGTCTTCAACTTCAACTTCAACTTCCAGATGAGCAGCTGATGGTCTGTTCCACAATCAGCTCCTGGCCTTGTTTTGGCTGAAGATACTGAGCTCTTCCATTGCCTCTTGCCACAGATGTAGTCAATCTGATTTCCTGTGTACTCCATCTGGTGAAGTCCACATGTATCACCACCATTTGTGTTGTTGAAAAAAGGTATTTGCAATGAATAAGTCGTTGGTTTTGCAAAATTCTGTCATGTGATCGCCAGCATTATTTCTGTCACCAAGGCCAAATTTTCCAACTACCGGTGATTCTTGTTTGTTTCCAACTTTTGCATTCCACTCACCAGTGATAATCAATACATCTTGATTGCATGTTTGGTCAATTTCAGACTGCAGAAGATGATAAAAATCTTCAATTTCCTTATCTTTGGCTTTGGTGGTTGGTGCATAGATTTGAATAATAGTATTATTAACTAGTTTTCCTTGTATGTGTAAGGATATTATCCTATCACTGATAGCATTGTACTTCAGGACAGATCTTGAAACACTCTTTGTGATGATAAATGCCCCATCATTCCTCTTTAATTTGTCATTTCTGGCATAGTAGATCATGTGGTTGTTTGATTCAAAATGGCCAAAACAAGTCCATTTCAGCTCACTAATGCCTAGGATATTGATCATTATGTGTTCCATTTCATTTTTGACAACTTCCAATTGCCCTAGATTCATACTTTGTACATTCCATGTTCTGATTATTAATGAATGCTTGCATCTGTTTCTACTTATTTTGAGTCATGCCACATCAGCCAATGGAGGTTCTGAAAGCTTTACTCTATCCATATTAAGATCATCTCTACTCTGAGCAGTCAGCTCTTCCCCACTCAAATTTTGACTGCCTTCCAACCAGATGGGATCATCTTCTGGCACTATATCAGGCAATGTTTCAGGGCTGTTCATAAAGTTTTCCAGTAATATATCAGACAAAGTGTCTCTGCTATTCATAAGGTTTCCACTGGCCAATTGTTTGAGAAGTGGATGGCCTCTTCCTTCTTCCGCATCTGTCTTAGCCCAGAAGCTCCACTGAACCATGGGCAACCTTAATGGCATTTTGCAACACAGTAGATAGCCTCCAGCCTCCAGTGAGTTTGTGGGTTTTTTGACACATATTAAGGAACTCTGATGGTGTAATGGTTAATGCATTCAGCTGCTGTGATAGTTGGAGCTGTGTGTCAACTTGGCTGGACCCCAGTTCTGTGTGGTTGTTCCCATGATGGGATCAGATGACTGTGTTCTGAGTGGCCAGTCTGCCCAAGGGGAGTTTCCCTAGGGGTGTGGCCTGCTTCCAAGATATCCAAGGACATCCGGGGAAGAGCCGCATTCCTTGAGGGGTTGGAACCCTGGTGTGCGAATTATAGACTTCCATGAGTGAACGGCCCACTGCTCGGCCTGGAGATCTCAGATTCGTCTTTTGTTGGAGTCAGCAACCAGTGTATTGCATGCCAGCTTGAATCTCTCAGCTCCCCTGTGCTTGCAGAAGCCAAGGCGGCCGCAAGCCCCATCTCCTCCAGAGACTTGGACTTTTCGACTTGGACTTGTCGGCTTCTATACGCTTGTGAGCCACTTTCCTAAGAAAAATTTCTCTCTCTCTCTCTCTCTCTAAATATATATATACACCTTGCTGGTTTTTGTGTTTCTCTAGAGAACCCAATCTAACACAGCTGCTAACCAAATGTTGGTTCAAACCAACCAGATGCTCTGTGGGAGAAAGATAAGGCAGTCTACTTTTGTATAGATTTACAGCATTGGAAACTCTATAAAGCAGTTCTGCTCTGTCTTCTACTGTAGCTATGATTGGGAATCAACTCAATGGCAGTGGGTTTGATTTTTGGGTTTGAGTATGCATCAGGTCCCTGGGTGGCACCAGTGGTCTCTGATCGACTATTAACCAAAGGGTTGGTGGTTGGAACCAGCAGCACCAAGGAAGAAAAGCTTGGTGCTCTGCTTCTGTAACAATTACCACTGATAAAATCCTGTGGAGCAGTTTTGTTTGTAGTACATGTGGTTGCAGTGAATCAGAATCAACTCAATAGCAATGGGTTTTGTTTTCATTTTTTGTTTTTATTTTCTATATGTATTAACAGGGCTACATCACATGTACTATCCAAAATATTTTGTATTGCTTTATATACATCTCATCCAAATACCTTTTCTCCATGTAGCAATTTTACATCTATAATACAATATTGATAAGATCATCAGGCAGTAATTATTTTGATCTCTTTCATGTTTTTCCTGTAATAACAATAGAATTGCTATAGAATAGCATTGTCCAATATGACAGCTAATAGTAACATGAGGATTTTAAATTTTCAATTAATTAAATTAGAAATCCAGTTCCTCAGTCACCTTAACTACATTTCAAGTGCTCAGTAGCCACACATGGCAGGCTAGTGACTATCACATACAACAATGCAGATATAGTACATGCCCCTCCTCCCACAATGTTCTATTGAGCAGTGCTGACATACAGAGTATCTGAAGTCAGAGCCCAATTCAGCATATATAGATATTTCACCTCATCCATTTTCTTTGTTGACACTATCTACACTAAAAAGCATTGTGAAGCTCTGCTCTCATAGTCTGAGTTTCTAGCAGAACATGAAACAAAGTGTATTATTTTGTTTTCTTATTGTTACCAATCTTAACAACTAGTAGGAGAATCAAGGTTATGAGAATAGTAGCATTTATATACATATAAAATGAGGAAAATTTAGAAATAAAAGGGGGAAAATTGAGTAAGTTATGAGTCTGCCTAGGTTTTATGAGGTCCAGCTTCCAAATGGGATCCCAAAACTTAGGTGTTCATTTTAAAAAACTAAATAAATAGGCTTCATTTAGGGGATAAATTGTCACATTCAGAAAACAGATTCAATGGAATCACATACAAATTGTCAAACTTGCAAAAAGTTAAGAATTATTATAAGATGATGTAACTGGGAGAACAGGCTCATTAAAGTGTTTACTACTCCATAAAACCAATGAAACAATGGCTGTTGGCATAATCAGAGTGAATAATTTAAGAAGAGAACTAACATTTATTAAACATATAGTATGATAGCACAACAGTTAAAAGCTTGGCAGGTAACAAAAAATTGGTGGTACAAACCCATCCAGGAGTTCCACAGGAAAAAGACCAAGCAATCTGCCCATGTAAAGATCACAGTCTAGAAAACCCTATGGGACAGGTGTAGTCTATCACATGGCATTGCTATGAGTTGAAATCAGCTCAACAGCACACAACAGCATGTACTGACAGTAACCCTATAAATTGAGTAGAATAAACCCTATTGTACAGAATACAAAACCGATGTTCAAAAGTCATACAGCTACTAAGTGATCATTTAAATCTATGTCTTTCTAGCTTCAGGACTCTCATTCTTTCCACTAAATCTTAAACACATCTAAACAAGATAATACTGTCAGTAAAGTCTAGAATACTGTCCTCTTATGTGCTGAATCAAGATGTAAGACTTTTCTCAGAGGGCACGTGATCATGAACAAAGTATAGCATAAAGTGAAAATTTAAGAGCAATCCAACTTGCTATGATGAAATGTAGTTCACAAATATGTACAGTGCAAACTTGCAAGACTTCTAAAATAATACTGTTATGAACTGAACTGTGTCCTCCAAAAATATGTGTTGCAAATCCCAACCTCAAAGCTTGTGGTTATAATCTCATTTGGCAATGGATTGTCTTTCTTTAATGAGGCAGGATTTGTTTAGGTTGTATCTTGAGTCAATCTCTTTTGGATATAAGAGATTAAACAATTGAACAGAGCAGAGATGGGGTAAAATAAAAGCCAAGAAACATGGAGATCTCCAAAGAACCAGGAAGCAGAAGCTGAAAGAAGGATCCTCTAGAGCTGACAGACAAACACTTCCACTACAGCCAGTGCTCTGAATTCACACTCCCAGCCTCCTAAAATGTGAGAAAATAAATTTCTATTTGTTAAAGCCATCCACTTGTAATATTTTTGTTATAGCAGAACTAGATAATTAAGGCAAATGCTCAGAGCCTGATGTAGAGAGGATCTTTCACTTTACCTAAAACAGAATTAGAACAAAGGCCAAGAAAATTTATTAAGGAAGAAAGATGGAAGATGAGAAATTGGAATGAGTTCCTGATTCCAAGTGCTTCTGGAGAGACAATATAGTCCCTAGAAAGTGGAGATAGGAACATATAAAACAATAATCTATATACCTAATATATCTCTTCAATATGCAGATTAACTATAGCATTATAAGAATCTTCTCAAGAAATTTTTATTTTTAAAATTCAAGATTTCCTTTCTGCTTCAAGCCATGATGTAGTATTGGGATGAGAATTTCTTTCCCTCTGCAATAACTATAATAACTAGAAAGCTGAACAAAATACATGAAATAACTGTTTTCAGACATTGGACAGCTAAAAGGACAGTACTCTGTGTCTGAGAGAAGGGAAACAAAGGAGGTAAGCCCCTATGATTGGTTTAGTTTTCTACCTAGACATTCTTTTCAGATTGTAGTGCACGGAGGCGGAATCCATGCAGATAATAGTGTGATTGCTGAATTGAGGATATGGAAAAGGAAATTCAGAGAGGTTGAGGTGATTGCAGTTCAAGGGGCACAGGAACAGAGCAAAAGCTCCAGAAACCTGAGTCTTTCAGTGACTAATAATCCACACGTGCATAGGGTGGGACTTCACAAATCCAGGCAAAGAAAAATCAGGAAACTCTAATATGAACAATTGCTAAATTTCACATAATAGTGGATGAGGGATAAGCTCCTGTTGTTGTTGTTAGGTGCTGTCAAGTCATTTCTGACTCATAGCCATCCCCTGCATAGCAGAATGAAATACCACCTGATCCCACTCCAGCTCCATGATCCTGGCTATACTTGAGTCCCTTGTTGCAGCCACCGAGTTAATCCATCTCGTTGAAGGCCTTCCCCTCTTTCGTCGACTGTCCACCTTACCAAGCATGACATCCTTCTCCAGGGAATGGTCCCTTCTGACAACATCACCAAAGTAGGTGAGTTTGGCCATTCTCGCTTCCAAGGAGCATGGTTGCACTTCCTCCAGGACAGATTTGTTAGCTCTTTTAGTAATCCATGGTACTTTCAGTAGTACTCTTTGCCAACACCACAACTCAAAAGCATCAACTCTTCTTCGATCTTCCTTATTCATTGTCCAGCTCTCACATGCATATGTAGTAATTGAAAATATCATGACTTGGGTGAGGTGCACCTTAGTCTTCAAGGAGATCTTTATTCTTCAGCACTTGAAAGAGGTCTTTTGCAGCAGATTTGACTAATGCAATATGCAATATGTCATCTAATATCTTGTATGCTGCTTCCATTGGTGTTGATTGTAGAACCAAGTATAATGAATCTTTGACAACTTCAATCTCTTCTCCATTTATTGTGAAGCTGTTTATTGGTCCGGTTTTGAGAATTTTTGTTTTATGTTGAGGTGTAATCCATACTGCAGACTACAGTCTTTAATCTTCATCAGAAAGTGCTTCAAGTCATCCTCACTTTCAGCAAGCAAAGTTGTGTCCTCAGTGTATCACAGGTTGTTAATGAGTCTTCCTCTATTCTTGATGCCACGTTCTTCATATAATCCACCTTCTTGGATTATTTGCTCAGCATACAAGTTGAATAAGTATGGTGAAAGGATACAGCCTTGACACACTCCCTTTTTTATTTTGAACCATGAAGTATCCCCTTGTTCTGTTCTAACAACAGCCTCCTGATCTATGTACAGGTTCCTCATGAGTACTACCAAGTGTTCTGGAATGCTCATTCTTCTCAATGTTATACACAGTTTGCTATGATCCACACAATCGAATGCTTTTTCATAGTCAATAAAACATAAATAAACATCTTTCTGGTATTCTTTGCTATCAGCTAAGATCCATCTGACATCAGCAATGATATCCCTTGTTCCATGTCCTCTTCTGAATCCAGCTTGCATTTCTGGAAGCTCTGTCAATACACTGCTGCAAGCATTTTTTAATTACCTTCAGTAAGATTGTACTTGTGTGTGATATTAATGATATTGTTCGATAATTTCCACATTCTGTAGGATCACCTTTCTTTGAAATGGGTGCAAAAATGATTCTCTTCCTATCAGTTCACCATGTAGTTGTCTTCCAAATCTCTTGGCATAACCAAGGGAATGCCTCCAGCAGAGCATCCATTTGTTGAAACAAACAAATGGGTATTCCATCAATTCCTAGAACCTTGTTTTTCACCCGTGCCTTCAGTGCAGCTTCAACCTCTCCCTACAATACCATTGGTTCTTGATCATATGCCACCTCCCGAAATGGATGAGCACCAACCAATTCTTTTTGGTACAGTGACTCTGTGTATTCTTTCCATCTTCTTTTGATATTTCATGTATCATTCAATATATTGCCCATAGAATCTTTCAGTATTGCAAGTTGAGGCTTACATGTTTTCTTCCTTTCTTTCAGCTTGAGAAATGCCAAGTGTGCTCTTCTTTTTTGATTTTCTAACTCCAGGTCTTCACACATTTCATTACAGTAATTAACTTTGTCTTCTCGAGCTGCTCTTTGAAATCTTCTGTTCAGCTTTTTTATCTTGTCATTTCTTCCATTGGCTTTAGCTACTCTCGTCTCAATGGCAAGTTTCAGAGTCTCTTCTGACACCTATTTTGGTCTTTTCTTCCTTTCCTTTCTTTTCAGTGGTGGTTCAAAAGCACTAGCCACTCCTCGGAAAGAAGCTGGGCAATTTACTTCCATAAAGATTTACTGCCACAGAAACACAAAGGGCGTTACAAAGGGTGTCAGAATTGACTCAATGGAGGTGAGTTTGGTTTTGGTTTTCTTTCTTCATGGATGATGTTCCTGATGTCATCCCACAATGCCTCTGGTTTTCAGATATTCATTTCCAATGCATCAAAACTATTCTTTTTTTTTTTTTTTTTTTTTTAGG
>NW_006921662.1:5716801-5749130 GCF_000298275.1 Orycteropus afer afer
CTTGTTTTGGCTGAAGATACTGAGGTTCTCCATCACTTCTTGCCACAGATGTAATCAATCTGATTCCTGTGTACTCCATGGCAAAGTCCACTTGTATGACCTCCCTTTGTGTTGTTGAATAAGGTATTGGCAGTGAATAAGCCATTGGTCCTACAAAATTCTATCATGTGGTGTCCATCATTATTTCTATAACCAAGGCCAAATTTTCCAACTATCAGTGATAATTCTTTGTTTCCAACTTTTACATTCCAATCACCAGTGATAATCACCACATCTTGATTGCATGTTCAGTCAAATTCAGACTGCAGAAGTTGGTAGAAATCTTAAATTTCCTCATCTTTGGCTTTTGTGTTTCATGTATAAATTTGAATAATAGTAGTATGAACTGACCTTCCTTGTAGGTGTATGGATATTATCCTATCACTGACAGCATTGTACCCCAGGATAGATCTTGAAACATTCTTTGTAATGATGAATGCCTTGCCATTCCTCTTCAATTTGCCATTCCCAGCATAGTAAATCATATGGTTGTCTCATTCAAAATGGCCCAGACTGGTCCATTTCAGCTCACTAATGCCTAGGACATCAATCTTTATGCATTCCATTTCATTTTTGACAACTTCCAGTTTTCCTAGATCCATACTTTATGCACTCCATGTTCTGATTATAATGGATACTTGCAGTTGTTTCTTCTCATTTTAAGTCATACCACATCAGCAAATGGAGGTCTCAAAAGCTCTACACTACCCACATCATTAAGATTGGCTCTATTCTGAGGAGGCAGCTCCTCCCCAGTTGTATTTTGAGTACCTTCCGACCTGAGGTGCTCATCTTCCAGCACTGTATCAGGTAATGTTTCAGGGCTATTCATAAGGTTTTCTAGTAGTATATCAGACAATGTTTCATGGCTATTCATAAGGTTTTCACTGGCCAATTCTTTGAGAAGTGGATGGCCTCTTCTTCCAAGTCTGTCTTAGTCTGAAAGGTCTGCTGACACCTTTCCACCATGGGTAACCTTGTTGGCACTTGAAACACTGATGGCATAGCCTTGACTCACAGCAATACACAAGCCACCACAGTACAACAAACTGACAGGTTTGTCTCTCTTAGCTGTTCCAAACTGCTCTGCTCAGTTCTTGTCCTCCCCCCTACCTGTTCTGGCTGCCCACTGGCTCCTGCTTCCTGTCTGGCCTCTCCCCTTACCTGTTCTACACTATAAGAAATGTTACAGGAAAGTTCTTCTGGTAGAATAGTGACACTAGATGAAAATTTGGATCTACACAAAGGAATGAAGAGCAGCAGAAAAAGTAAATATGTGGGTAAATACGTATAAAAGACTTTTCCTCTGATTTTCAATTTCTATTAAACTGAAGAATTCACTTTGAATATTCTTGAGACTGCCATAACAAAATATCACAAACCAGGTGGCTTAAAACAACAGAAATTTATTCCCTCACAGTTCTGGAGGCTAAAAATCCAAAATCAAAGTGTTGGCAGAACCATACTCCCTCTGAAGACATAGGGGAGAATCTTTCCTTATCTCTTTCTAGCTTTATATGGTTGCTAGCAGTCTTCAGCATTTCTTGTTCAGTAGATGCATCTTGTTTCTGTCTTCTCATGGTCTTCTTTCTTCTGTCTCTCCAAATCTCTCTATTCTGGTATGGACAAGTCATGTATTTTAGACTTCACACTAACCTAGTATGACCTCTTTTCTTTCTTTCTTTTTCTTTTTAAACATTTTGTATTTTTAAAACAAATTGTATTTAAAAAGAGAGAAACCTTTTATTGTTCTTTGGATGAAAGTTTACAAAGTTATTTTTCCATTCAACAGCTTATGTACATTTTGTTTCTTGACATTGGTTGCAATCTCCACAATGTAACAGAATTTTCTCACTTCTTCCCTGGCCATTTCTGCTCATCCTTTTCCCCCGCCCCTACCTGCATTCTGACCTCAGTTTTTGAGTAAATGCTGCCCTTTAGTCTTGTATAGTTGATTGTACTGAGGAATACTTTTCTCCATGTTGTTATTATTCACTTTATAGGCCAGGCTGACTGACCATTTGACTAAAAGTTGATTGCCTGAGTGGATTCAGTTCTAGAATGAAGAATGCCTGACAGCTACAGTTGCAAAGGTTCCACCAGTCTCTATCAATGCAGTAAATCTGGTGGTATCTTTTATGATTTTTAATTTTGTTCTACTTTTTTTTTCTCCAACTCTACCCAGGATCTTCTATTATGATCCTGATCAGAATGATTGTTACCTGGGCACCATCTAGTTCTTCTGGTCTCAGAACTATGGAGGTTGTGGGTCACATCATCCATTAGTCCTCTGTACTAATTATTTCCCTGAGTCTATGATTGTCTTCATTCTTCTTTGTTCTGGACAAGGGGAGTTCAGTAGTTCATCTTAGATGACCACTTGCAAGCTTTTAAGATGGCAGTTGCTACTCACTATAGTAGGATGTAGAACATTGTTTTTAGGGACTGTTTTATGCAACTTGACATAGATGTCTCCTGAAACTGTGCTCCTAAGTCCTCAAGCCTAGTGACTCAGTCCCTCAATGTATTTGGTTATGGCTAAGAAGTTTTCAGAAATTTGCCCCTTGTGTGCTCTACTAAGCCATAGCACTAAGTACTATCCATATTGAAGCTAGAAAGAAAATTGATTGGAAGAAGTTGACAAAACCTCAGTGACCACTGGAACGATATTAAGTAGTTTACCATACGTGTTGTTGGAATTCTAGGCAAAGGAATGGGGAGGGTAGAAAAGGCAGTGACACAAAAAGGATTGAAACAGTGGCTGCAATGATGGGCTGAGATATAGCAAGGATTGTGAGGCTGGCACAGGACCAGACAGTGTTGCATCCTGTTGTACATAAGCTTGCTATGAGTTGGAGCCAACTTGACAGCACCTAACAACAACAACCCACCAGCCACTCCTCGGAAGGAAGGTTGGGCAATCCTACTTCCGTAGTGATACTGCCTCGGAAGCCCAAGGAGGGGTCGCTATGAGTCAGGGCTGACTCGACGGCACATAACAACAACAACAACAACAACAACAATGTGCTCTACTATATCCTAAAATATATTTGCAGCACATTCAAATATATATGTGGAAATATCCTCTGTCAAATCTGTATATACTTTCAGTGTACTCCCATTCACCTTCTCACCTCTATTCAGTTTACATGACTACTTATGTAGTTGCTCACAGATATTGTTTGTTATTACTATTATTGCAGAATTGTGTCTGTAATACTATTACCTTTTTTGTCTTTTATGTTTGTATACCTTCCAGTGTCTTCCTTGCCTTGGTCATGTTGTGCTGACTTCCTCCTTATTGTATATTGCCTTTTTCATCACCCAAGTAAATACATATCTGCTTTAGTTGGTGACTGATCCCCCCTTCCCCTCCCACCCCTGGAAGCCATCAAAACATGATTCTTTCTGATTGTAAACATTTTCTTGACCTTTTATAATGGTTCTTGTTGTTGTTGTTATGTGCCATTTGGAATATGAGCTGGATCACAGAGAAAAGAGGGATGGACTTCTTTACCTCCATCAGAGTCATTGGCTACAGGCTACAGAGGAGGTGACATGAGGAAATGGTACACTGCAGGTGGCTTGTACTGTTTGTGAGAGTCAGCTATTAAGTTTCTGTAAAGCAGCAAACCAAACCAAACCCATTGCTGTCAAGCCAATTCCAACTCATAGTGACCCTATAGGACAGAGTAGAACTGCCTCATAGAGTTTACGGAAGCAGATTGCTACATCTTTCTCCCATGGAGCAGCTGATGAGTTTGAACCACCTACTTTTTAGTTAGCAGCTAGAGTGTCTTGTTGTTAAACACAGCCATCATTAAACATTGAACTATATATATTTACAATTAAATAATATATATTCAAAACAAATATAATAAATATTTAATAAATATCACTAATTATCTAATTATCTTACTATTAATCATATTCTTGAGGCTATGTATTTTTTTCCAGTATTCATATGACAGAAATATAATATAATGGTTTATTAATGCACACCAACTCCACATTCAGTAATGTTGCTATGGTAGCTTGAAATCATTATGATGGGAGTATTTATACCATAAAAATAGATCGTTGTTGTTGTTGTTGTTAGATGCCATCAAGTCAGCTCTGACTCACAGTGATTCTATGTACAACCAATCACCAACAAACATTGCCTGGTCCTGTATCAATGTCACAATCCTTGCTATGCCTAATCCTTGCTATGAATCATTTCAGCCACTGTGTCAATCCATCTCATTGAGGGCCTTCCTTTTTTTCACTGACCCTCCACTTTACCAAGCATGATATCCTTTTCCAAGGAATGGTCCCTTCTGACAACATGACCGAAGTGAGTGAAATGAAGTCTGGCCATTCTCACTTGCAAGGAGCATCCCAGCCACATATCTTCCAGGATAGACTTCTTAGTTCTGGCAATTCATGGTACTCTCAGTGTTCTTTGCCAACATCACAACTCAAACGCATCAACTCTTCTCTGGTCTTCTTATTCATTGTCCAGCTCTCACATGCATATGAGGTGAGTGAAAATACTTCAAATTGAGACCTAGATTATTGATTTGTTGATCATCTAGTCTTAAAAAGGTGATGGAGAAAATGCTAATAAAGTAATTATTACATTGTGAATTTTGTTGTTGTTAGGTGCCATCAGGTTGATTTTCAACTCACAGTGACCTCATGTGACAGTACAACTGTCCCCCAGAGTTTCTTAGATTGTAATCTTTACAGGAATAGATCGTTGGGTCTTTTCTCCAACATCGCCACTGAGTGGGTTCAAACTGCCAACTTTTCAGTTAGCAGCTGAGTTCTTAACTGTTATACTACCAATAGCACAAAAACAATGAGGAAATATTCAGCTAGTGTTGGTAACCTACAGGGATAATATGAGTTGGAATCGACTGGATGGCAGTGATCTTTTTGTTTTGTTTTGTTTTTTAATTGGAAAACTGTTATCTAATTCACAAAATTAGTTACATCATTGACAAATGAATGAATTCTGATGTACATTCTCCTTGTTTTACTTTCATATTACTCATTATTATAAAATATCAACCAACATTTATATAACAACTACATTAAATTGAAGCCATAGGATGGTTATGAATACAAGAGTTTGAGGGGGAAAAATGAATTTTGTGGCAACCAATATGGAATTTAGAATAAAGAATATTGTACACTTTATTGTTATTGGCGTATTATATACTACACATCCTTCATATCAGTAAAATATATAATTAAAAGTATACATGTATATATATGCATAAGTGTATTTTCCAGAAAAGCTGGTTGTTAGACATTTACCAACACACCACTAGGAGAAAAGGCAACTTCTCCCTTTTTGATGAGGGCAATTCTTCAAAGAAGGGTAAGGCTATAAGCCCTTAGCAGCCAACACTGACAATATCAGCATTAGTTCAACAGGCTGTTAAAAGGAATCTAGACAGGATACACAGTATCCTTTAGATGGCTAATGGCTTCTATGTTGTTAAGCCCAGTGGACCTATGGTTCTTAACCACCTACCTTTTTGACAACAATTGAAAGCTGACTAGTCCCTCCTCCTTTAAACATGGTCTTCTTTTAGGTCTCAACACCTTCACAGCTTTCCTCCTACTCCTTTGGTCTTTTTTTCCCCCACACTCTTTTGCCTTCTCCTCCTTCATTAACGTAAAGGCCAGACTTTCTCCTGTCTCAATTCTAAGGATTATTTTCTACTTATCTTACATTCTCTTTCTAGGCCTTAAAATCTATTTCCATGCCTTTGTTTACTCTGAGGGAGTCCTGGTGGCATAATGCCTAAGGCATTTGACTCCTAACCAGAAGGCTGGTGGTTCAAACCCATCAGCCACTCCTCAGAAGGAAGGTTGGACAATCTACTTTCATAGTGATACCATCTCAGAAACCCAAGGAAGGGTCGCTATGAGTCAGATATGACTCCACGGCAGTGTGTTGCCTTGCATTTGTTTATTTACTCTGAATATGTCAACAGATTCTAAATGCAAATTTTCAGCCCAGATTTCACTTTTGAGGTCCAGACTTACAGGCGATAAGACACTTCCTACTGATAGTTACCTCTTCCCTGTGTTCATTCCTCCATGCACTCCTGCCCCGCCCCTTATATCCACAACTCAATTCCTGATTTCAATGCCCCAAATATTTTCTCTTCCTATGCTATCCAATACCTCAGAAAATGGCTTTATAATTCACTCAGATATCTGGTGCCAGAAATCTAGAAACTAGTCTTGACTTTTCTTCCACACCTGCTCCCTTCAAGCCATCAACAAATCCTGTTAATTCCACATGCTAAACATTTATTGAATCCATTGACTTCTTTCTTACTGAAGACATTATGTTCTAGGTGCAGACAACAAAGATGAACCCTTTTGCACATACAGTACCGTGTTGACAGTGAAGGCAAACATGGGTATACGGTTGGATAGATGGTGGACAGGCTGAACTATTAGGTATGTCTATGCAACAGGAGTGTACCCAAGACCATGTATAGGGTTGGCAGACAATGGTTCTACAAGTGTATGTGTATGTTCTGTAAGAACTCCCAGGGGTCTAGTAGAGCTAACATGGGGCAAGGTTGTAGTCACTTCTTGGTCACAGCTAGCCACCCAGAGAGACCGAGTAGTTGAACCTGTGGACTCAGGACCATAGTCACAGGGGACATCAAGCTCAATTGCCATAACATACTACATAAAACATTGTTCCGCCTCCTACTTTGGTAAGTTGCAACTGGGATCTTAAAAGCTTGCAAGCAGCCATCTAGATACAAGGATGGGTCTCTCCTCATCTAGAGCAAAGAAGAATGAAGAAAACCAAAGATTCATGGAAAGAATTAGTTCTTGTGACTGGTACACCATGCAGTCCTCAGCCTATACGACAATGAGACCAGAAGAACTAGATGATGCCTGGCTACCACCATCAACCACTCAGAGGGGGATCTATGAAGGAGATTCTGAATAGACAGGGAGAAAAATGTGGAACAAAACTCAAAAGCATTTGGAAAAAAAAAAAAAGCCTAAGGCATTTGACCGCTAACCAAAAGCCTAGTGGTTCAAACCTACCAGCCACTCCCCAGAAGGAAGATTGGGCAATCTACTTCCATAGTGATACCATCTCAGAAACTCAAGGAGGGTTTGCTATGAGTTGGATCTGACTGGACGGCAGTGAGAAACCTACATCTCAAATAAAATTGCAGGCTACAGTATATCCCTATAAGGGAACATGATGATTTCAACTAAGTCCAATATTTTGGAATTGCTTATGTTGAAATAATTAGCTATAAAAATAGGATTATAAGGATTTTTTTCTTAAAAAAACAATATTGTATGATCTTAATTAAATGAAAAACATATATCTAAAATATTAAAAGGCAATGTAACAAAATATTACCTCTGAGAAGTAAGTTTCTGATGGTTTTCTTTCTTCTACATTATTCCTTCTATAATTTTCACATTTTCTACTTTTTATTTATTCCTTCTACCCACTAGGGAACATTATTATGTGTCATCCACTGCTCTAGGCATTGGGGATAAAGCAACGGGAAAAACAAAGCAGATACAATCCCTACTTTTGTGGATCCTCTGCCTACTTAAGAAGATAAACAATAAAGAAATTTAAAAAGTAGCTATGTCATGTGAAAGAAAGTGATTAAATGTTGGAGAGAAGAGACAGCAAATAAGAGAATCAGGCATGTCGATGGGGTAGATGAAGAGTATTATTTTAAATAGAGTAGTTAGGAAATATTTCACTGAGATACTATCATTTGATCAATGTTCTGGTTTGAATTGTGTCTCCTACCAAAAAAAAAAAAAAACAAGGAGAAGAAAAGTGTTGAAAGCCTAACCCCTGTACCTGTAAATATGACCCTGATTGGAAATAGGGATTTTCTTCTGCTATGTTAATGAACTCTGGTGGCATAGTGCCTAAGACATCTGACTACTAACCAGAAGGCTGGAGGTTCAAACCCACCAGGCACTCCTCGGAAGGAAGGTTGAGCAATCTACTTCGGTAGTGATACCTCCTGGGAAGCTCAAGGAGAGGTTGCTATGAGTCAGAACTGACTCTACAACAGTGAGTTTTTATTATTATTATTATTATTTTTATGTTAATGAGGTCTTACCAGAATAGGAGCTCTGGTAGCACAGTGGTTAAGGCACTTGACTGCTAACCAGATGGCTGGAGGTTCAAACCCACCAGCCACTCCTCGAAAGGAAGATGGAGCAATCTACTTCCATAGTGATACTGCCTCGGAAACCCAAGGAGGGGTTGTTATGAGTCGGGGCCGGCTCGATGGCACATAACAATAACAACGATCAGAATACAAAAAAAAAAAAAAAAAAAAAAAAAAACCTCACTGCTGTCAAGTTCATTTCACTCACAGTGACCCCTCCTTGGGTTTCTGGGGCAGTATCTCTATGGAAGTAAATTGCCCAGTCTCCCTTCTGAGGAGTGCCTGGTGGCTCTGAACTGTCAGCCTTCTGGTTAACAGTCGCACTATGCCACCAGAGCCCAAATATTGAAAACCAAGGCAATGATGGTGCCCACTACCATTTCTATTCAATATAGTATTAGAAGACCTAGTCAGAACAATAAGACAGGGAAAATAATAACAACAACAGGTAACCAGTTTGGAAAAGAAGAAGCAAAATTATCTCTATTCGCAGATGATATGATCCTGTATACAGAAAATCCCAGAGTCCACAAGAAAACTCCTAAAATGAATTGAGAAATTTAGCAAAGTTGCAGAATAAACTCTACAAGCAAAAATCAGTTAGTTTTCTATACACAAGCAATGAGAAATTTGAAAGACAAATTAGGGGGGAAATTCCATTTACAATAGCATCTAAGAGAATAAAATATCTAGTAATAAATCTAACCAGGGACATGTAGGAGTTATACATTGAAAACCATAAAACACTGCTGAACAGGTTAAACATTTAAATAAACAGAAAGCTATTCTAAGTTCATGTGTTGAAGACTTAATATTGTTAACATGTCAATATTACCCAAAGCAATCTATAGATTCAAAGCCAACACAAACAAAATTCCAACAGCCTTCTTTCCAAAAATTTAAAAAAAAAAAAAAAAACCTTAAATGGAACCTCATAAATTTTTTTTTACTTTCTGCATAAAAAAAAAAAAAAAAAAAAAAAAAAAACTGACTGCCATGGAGTCAGACTCATGGCGACCCTTCCTTGGGTTTCCGAGGCATTATCGCTATGGAAATAGATTGCCCAGCTTCCCTTCTGAGGAGTGACTGATGGAACTGCCAGCCTTCTGGTTAGCAGTCAAATGCCTTAGGCACTATGCCACCCCAGCCCCCATATCAGAATAAGGTAGGTCTTAAACCTACTCACTTCTGAGTGATAAAATGAACAGAAAACACTCAGACACACACACAAGGGAAAGATGCCATTTACACACACACAGCAGATGCATCTGTAAGACAAGGGACGCCAAGGAACTGCTGGGTTTACTAACAAGGACGGACCTCCTCTAGAGCTGGTGCTCTGAATTTGACTTCTAGCCTCTGGAACAGTGAGAAACTAAATTCCTGTTTTTAAAGCCAACCTCTTGTGGCAGTTTTTGTTACAGCACTAGATAACAAAGACAAGTAGAGACCTTAAGGAGATAAGGAGGAAGCCATGTAGTAATCTGAAGATATGTTTGAGGCTGAAGGAACAGAAGGCACAAAGATCCTGAGTTGGTAGTATGCCTGGAGTGTTCAAAGAACAGCAAAGAAATCATTGAGGCTAGATTAAATGGTTGTACGATTCTTTTATAATTTGTTATAAAAGACAAATATTTTAACAGAAATTATAATGTAGAGATATATATGTTTTAATGCAGACAGGTAATACATATGAGAAGCTAAATAATAAAACCTTCATCAGGTAAGTTTGATTTTAGTAAAATTTAGTTTTTACTATTGATTCCCAAGATTGCATTTGAAAATTAGAATGAAATTATTATATATACAAAATCTTTACAAAATATTTTGTGACTGACCTGTGTTAATAATAATTCTAGCAGATACAAAGTTCTACACTAGGGACACTACAAATATTATATCATCTAGGATATCATGCTTGGTGAAGCAGAGGGTACGCAGAAAAGGGGAAGACACTCAACAACATGGATTGACACAGTGGCTGCAATGATGAGCTCAAGTATAGCAAGGATTGCGAGGATGGCTAATGATTAGCCAGTGTTTTGTTCTGTTGTACATGGGGTCACTGTAAGTCGGAGCTGACTTGATGGCACCTAACAACAACATATCTCATTGCACCATCTGAAATAGCTACTCTTATGCCCATTTTAGAGTTGAGTAAATAAAATCTTGGAGGAAGTTAAGTTATGCAAATTCACCCCCATTAAATAGCAGAACTGAGATGCTCATTCATGTGGTACAGTAATCTGTATCATTACTTTCAAAGGATCAGACTATTATATCAAAGTCAATTATATGTATATTTGCTTTTAAAGATAATTATTATAATCTGGGTCAGGATTGATACTTTTAAAACCCTTAAACAAAATCCAGTTCCTTTCAGTAATTATACAAACTGGGAACACAGTCATCAATGAATGCCATCATTTAGGTAATCATTTAATAGTTTCCAAACATTTGATCACATGAAGTTGTTTTTCAGAAAGTGGTACTCTATTTTGAGTAGGGATGGTCTCCCTTGACTTTTGAAAAATATAAATAATAACTTCTATCTCTAGAAAACAATTTCAAAAACTTAATGAAATCCTTCAGTAGAACTATAGCATTTCTTAGTACTCAGTACCAATAGCATGGTGTTCAGATCAGCCTTCCAGTCATAGCAACAGTTAATCCTAGCCTGCCAAATTCTCACCTGATTGTCATGCTCATCTATCTCATTTCCTTCCTTCCTCCTCTTTCTCCATTCTCTAAGTACCCTTCTTTGTTATCTCTGTGCCCTTTCAGTTCTCCTTGTACGTATAAAATAACTTGACATCATTTCAAATATCATTAATTCAATTCAACAAATATCTATAAAGTGCCAGATACTCTGCTAGGCTCTAGGGACTCAAACTTGAAGAGATGGTTTCTGACCTTGGGGAGTCCATAGTATAGGACAGACATGTCTTTCTTATCTCTTCTTTCTCCCTACATTTCTCCCCTCCTCCCTCTTTATTCCTTTCTTCCTCAAACTCAAGAGGGTAAAAGTAGAGATGTAAATCTTACCAGTCTCCACTAGGCAAATCTTGCACTCTGGCCCAAGGCTCCATCAGTCCAGAGGAAGGGGCACTTTCCCTAAGAGGGTTGCTGTGCACAAAGGTGCCATACATAGTTAAGAAAGGCCTTTCTCCCTTCCTCCCTCACTCTCTCTCCCTCCTCCTTCCTTCCGTTCTTCTTTTTTTTTCTTCCTTCTTTCCTTTTGTGCCTTATTATTGGGCATATCTCTGTGTTATACGGGTAATTAAGACAGGGTTTCTATACTCATGAATCTTACAATGGAAAGTGGAAAATATGAATAGATAAATTACAATACAAAGAGAAGAATGGAATAATATAAATATGTAAAAGTAGTAGCATGAAAAATAATTAACTCAAACCCTTCAGAAAAGGAAAGTAAGAATCATTGCACAACTAGAAGCATGAAATCTATGTCACTGAATTGTATGAGCAGAAACAGTTGAATTTGATGTATTTTTCTGTGTCTATTTTCAACCTCAGCAACAAAGTAAACTTTTAAAATATAAATGAAAAATAATTAACTCAAACTGATGAGGAAAGAGGAGAATGATCAAAAAGAGTTTATATTTGAAGTAAGTTTGAAACACTTCAATAGGGGTTTGGTAAATGGACAGGAGAGAAAAACAACCAGGCAGAAAGAAAACAGCAGTTCCTTTCCTTTAATTTCACTCTCGATCTTTACCTTTACTTATTACCTAGACAATTCCTGTAACTCCTCCCTACTCTCCTTTTGTATGGGAGCAACTTCAGTGAATAGATTTCTGTGCATCTAGCAAAGTATGGATGGAGGCTATTGACCTCCTTTGTTTATGGATCTATTCAACAACTACCAAAAAATATTTGCTTAAGAAAGTGGTGCCAACAGAAAAGTTAACCCACCCATTTCTCCACAGGACATGTTGGTCCTCTTGAAGTGAGGTCTGAGGTCATTTGTGGGGCACCTGAGAGGATGAGTGCCTGGATGGTTTTATGAGGCTTGCCAAGAGATAAGGGGCAGGCTGCAGTTTTAATGGCTCCAAGGTCAAATACTTGACCAAAAGTGAAAACAAAAATGAAGGAAGCAGGATGTTGAAAATGACAGAAAAAGAAAGAAAAGAAGATCTCTTAAGATAATAAAATATAAAAGGTGCATTGAAAAAGCATCATACTAAAGTGGCTGTCTGAATCTTTGTGTGGTTTCTCTTCTGCCTTTTTATGATCATCTCCAGTAACTAAGTACATATGGCATGTTTGTAAGTAAAGCAGTCGATGAAGTGAGTTACACCTCTGCATTTATGACCATGCCCCTGAGTATTATTAACTTTTACACTCCCCATAAAATATAATTTATCACTTAAATAATTTGCTTTGTGTCAGGGTTCAGTGTGCTCCAGTGCTTTCCTGCTCATTAAATGAGATATTTTTACTTAATGAACCAAGGATGTCCTTTGTGTTTAACATTCTAATTGATTTCTAACACTTCATTTTTATAATAGTTTGGTGTGTAATTCCAAAAAATGTGGGTTTCATTTCACAATGTCAAAGGAAAACAATTGAGAAAATTGTTAAATACATGTGGCATTTTAAGTGATAAGAAGCAGTCTTATCCTTAACTAACCATAAAGATTGAGCGAACAAAAATCATAAAAGTATATAATCATAAAATAATTATTTCTTTGCACTAGCAAGCAAGTAATGGAATTTGGGAACTGAGGTGTGTCTACTGATTGTTCAAAACAAAAGTTCACTCTAAGTACTCAGAAAAAAAGTTATAACCTAATGCTAAAATGGAAAGTCATAGGTCAATACTATTGTGGTTAACCTAGTACCCTGGAATTGTTTTCATCATTTATAACCAGTAACTTCTGACTCAGCATCATCTGCAAGATGAAAATGACTGGCTGCTTGGACCTTACATTCCATTTAACAAAGCTTGAGAATTGAAATTCCAAGTTTTCTATGTCTTTTTCCAATCTACTCAATTGCTATCCAAAAGGGTGGCAATTCAAATCCACTCAAAGACACCTCAGAAGACAGACCTGGTGATCTGCTCCCAAAAGATCACAGCCTTGAACTCCCCGTGGAGCAGTTCTACTGTGCCCAAATGAAGCCACCATGAGTCGGAATTCATTTGCTAGCAACTAATGACAAGGGAGCTCTGGTAGCATAGTGCCTAAGGCATTTGACTGCAAACTAAAAGGCTTGTGGTTCAAACCCACCAGCCACTTCTTGGAAGGAAGGTCAGACAATCTACTTCTGTAGTGATACTGTCTCAGAAAACCAAGGAGGGTTCTCTATGAGTCGGGTTCAACTCGACAGCAGTGAGTGAATGACAACAAATAAGTATTCTAAGCACTTGAGGATTCTTATTGTCATCAGGCAGGTGGAGGGAAGAAAAGACATTTTCTGTCTGAAGTACTACAGACAAAAATGTTATATTAACTAAATTATTCATAATTCACAATATATATACTCAATGTGTGTGTGAATGTATATATATACACACATATATATATATACACACATACACACACACACACACACACATATATATATATATATGCAATTGTATGTGTGTGTGCATGCTCATCTCAATGTAAACCTTCTGTTTTGGATAGCAGCCCACTGGATTTGTCATCAATTGAGCATTTGTTATTCTTTAAATTGGCATGAGTGAATATATCACTATGTCTGTCATTACAGTATAGTATGGAACCATTTTAGAAAGCAGAATTTTAAAATTTGAGAATAAAACAGTCAAATGCTGATTTTCATTTCAGAGTCTAGAGAACTCAAGTAATTTTCTATTGTCTTTTATTCAGAACTATCTCCCATTCTAGATTCCTCCTCTATTCTTTCAGAGCTATGAAGATGAATTCTCATTCTATGATGACAGAAAAACCAGATTGATAAGACCTTGGAACATTAAGAGTGCAGAACCAGTCAAAAACCATTTTCATAGTCAAGTAAGCCTAGAAAGTAATACATATTATATTCCTTGCTATAGATCCACAATGCACATGAGCAGTGTACAAACTATAGGAGGTCTACAGAGAAGAAATCTAACTAAGTTTTCCCAAACTTACTAGATTAGAAAAATTTGGCCCATTTATCACTTCTGAACATTGCTTTGAAGTAGATTTTCCTCAAAAAGAGTTTGGAGCACAGATAACCAATTCAATTCAATTAAATAAACTGTTGATTCAGTGAGATATTTTTGTTTTTAGAAAACATCTTCTCCCAAGCCCCACATCCTAGCACCATGGCTGCCACTTTGCACAACTCCAAGAGTTGGGAGTGATTCAACGTGTATTTATGTGAATGGAGAATGATGCCTTCTGGTGTTGTGCTGCACAGGATCTGCATAGCTGTGTGCTCCAATTCCGCATTTGAAATTTTAAAACCTTGTAAAAATTAATTATTTAGGTTAGGTACTTGACTAGAAAAAGGAATAAAGTATTAAAAATTAGAAGGTAAATTTGATTTGGAGAAAAGTTTAAATTATAATACATATCAAAGAAATGCAGATTTATTACTTGCAAGAACATTGTAGTATTTTGGGGTCATGCCCTGGAAGATTTAACTTTAAGAAATGGAATAAGGACTTCTGATAAGATGGAGGAATAGGCAGACAAGCAACACAGACCCTCTTTAACAAAGAAAAGAAAAACCAATTGACAGAGATACAGAAGATAATCCTGGAGCCCTGACCTTTGAAAGGAACTATGCATGAGTGGATTAGGCACCAACTAGTGGAAAGCCTGAATGATAACAATGAGTATGGAGATGATCAGAGCAGTGGACTGTCAGCTACTCTGACAGGACCAACAGCCTGAATATTTCCAAGTGGTGTTGGAACCTGAGAATTGACCTAATGATCAACCTTGGTCATCAAGGGCTGCAGGGATGACAGCGCTGGTAGCCTGTGACTAGGAAGGGAAACAGCAAGGAGGGAGACAACCTGAGCTGTTGACTTTCCACTGTCCAGAGGGCACAGTCATTTTGATTGTTTACACGTGGCAGCCATTTTGTATATTTAAAGTGACCAAGGGCGCAGACATTTTGAATCTTTACAAGTGGCAACCATTTTGGATTTTAAAGTGATAGCATTGCCATTAGGATTCCAGGGACCTAAGAATAGGCTCTGTTTGCCAAGATCAGCAGGGACATATGAGAGGCTGACAACAGGAAAGGAGACAGGTGGTGAGTGTATAAGTGCTGTCAACTAGTGAATAGAGGAGTGCAGTACCCTGCTTGCATAGATAGCATACAAATAAAATAAAGAAAATTAGCATCTTGGGAAAGTCACTCCAACATACAATCATCAATTAAATGTAAACACAAAAACGTCACAATGCCTCAGAGGCAACAGAGCATCACAATCCACACAAAGAAGCAAGTTAACCAGGAGAAACAGGGGACCAGGATACAGATTCAAAACACATCCCTGAGGAAGAGGCTGCATTTGAAATCCCTGATGAGGAATTCAAAAGAATTATATTTAGGTATCTTCAACAAATTGAGAGACAGATCAAGGAAAACAAAGAAAAAACCCTAGAATATTTTCTAAAGACAATACAAGAACAAAATGATAAATGAAAAATTAGAAATGATACATTTACAGACAGAAATCCAGAAGATTTACACTAAATTTTCAGAAATAGATAACACATTGAATGGGCAAAGGAACAGAATTGAATCAATGGAAGACAGAATTAAGGAGATTGAAGGCAAATACCTGAACACTTCTTTGGAAAACACTTCTTTGGAAAAGAATAAACCAGAAAAAAGATAAAAAAAAAAAAAAATGAAGAAAACCTAAGGCTCATGTGGGATACCATCAAAAGGAATAACCTGCTTGTAATCGGAATTCTAGAACAGGAAGACACAAATAAAACCACAGAGAAAACTGTCAAAGATTTGTTGGAAGAGAATTTTCCTGGTATGATGAAAGATGAGAATATATCCATTCAGGAAGCCCAATGAACCCCAAACAGGACAGACCCCAAAAGAAAATCACCCAGACATATCATCATCAAACTTACCAAAACCAAAGACAAAGAAAGAATCATGAGAGCAGCATGGGAAAAACAAAAAAGGGCAACCATTAAGACTAAGTTTGGATTTCTCAACAGAAACCATGCAAGCAAGAAGACAATGGGATGGTATATACAAAATCCTGAAGGAGAAAAAATTCCAACCAAGAATTATGTAACCAGCAAAACTGTCCCTCAAATATGATGGTGAAATTAGGACATTTCCAGATAAACAAAAATTAAGCAAATTTGTTAAAACCAGACCAACCTTACAAGAGATGCTAAAGGGAGCCCTTTGGACAGAGAACCAACAACAGCCAACAACAACTGACCATTAACACACATGATGATATAACCTAGAAACCAACCCAGCTATGGAAGTATCCAAAGTAAGTAAGCCTACAAGATTGTAAACAGGGAACCAGAGACATCAGTTGACAAATGAGGACAACTACAAACCAAAAAGAGGGAAAAATCTGTGTCATTACGCAACTTCTAGATGGTAGGGAAGTCAAGACAACTGCAAGACAGAACGGACTGTTCTAAACTTGAGAAGAAAACTGTAAATCACAGGGTAACCTTAAAGAAAGATGATAAACCTTCACATAAAAGAGAGGACCAGCATAAATATTCAGCAAATACTAAAACAATAGCAATGAAGGAAGTGATAACATGATTCATAAACACAACAAGCTCAGCATAGAAAATTATATGGAACAAAGAAATTGACACCATGAGAAAGCATACAACAAAAATGACAGCAACAAATTCATATTTGTTGATAATTACATATCTGGCAAGGGACTTATCTCTAAGATTTATAGTGGAGGAGTGGATGACCAAACTATGGCACATACACATAATGAAATGCTATGCAGAACTAAAGAATAATGTTGTTGTTGTTGTTATGTGCCGTCAAGTCGGACCTGACTCATAGCAACCCCTCCTTGGGTTTCCAAGGCAGTATCACTATGGGAGTAGGTTGCCCAGCCTTCCTTCTGAGGAGTGGCTGGTGGGTTTAAACCTCCAGCCTTCTGGTTAGCAGTCAAGTGCCTTAGGCACTAGGCTACCAGAAGTCCCCTAAGAATAATGTAGAGTCTGCAAACCCCACATAATATGGATGAACCTGGAGGACATTATGCTGAATGACGTAAGTCAATTCAGAAGGGCAAATATACTATTAGTTTGTTGTTATGGAGGGTCAAGGAAAGGTTTATATATGGAGGGAAACTTTCTTTGTTGGTTGCCAGGAGTGGGAGGGAAGGGAAGGGAACATTGGAAAAAAAAAAAAAAAGCATTGATCCATGTCACTTTAATTTTGTGTATTTCACTGTACATAAATTATATTTCAATAAAATGCATTTTTAAAATTACAAATAAATAATAAAAAAAGAAATGGAATAAGAATTATTTTTACTTAGTGTGTAAGTTATTTTTAATTAACTTATCATTAACACTATTTTTAATTACCCCAAGTCTTAATGTAATATTAATTCCAAGTTAACATCTTTCAAAACAATAAAACCTTAATTAATCCTGATAATTTGCATCAAAGTATATATTGGAGAAAAACAGAGTATTTAAAATGTCTTGATTAGTTTAAAAAATTCATTCACACATCCTAGATTCCTTTAAAATATAATTAAAAAAAAACCTCACTGCTGTCAAGTCAGATCCAACTCATAGCAATCCCCTTTGGGTTTCCAAGGTAACCTTCCTTCCAAGGAATGGCTGGTGGGTTTGAACCACCAGCCTTCT
This sequence comes from Orycteropus afer afer, assembly GCF_000298275.1. Lineage (NCBI taxonomy): Eukaryota > Metazoa > Chordata > Mammalia > Tubulidentata > Orycteropodidae > Orycteropus > Orycteropus afer. The sequence goes on from NW_006921662.1 coordinate 5,734,854, forward strand.
GGTTAGCAATCAAATGCCTGAGGCACTACGCCAGATTCCTTTGGTCACTGACAAATCACTTTTCCAATGTATTGTGATAATGTTACACTTTAGAAAATCCCATACTCTGTGATGTGCTTCCCCCTATTCCACAAGTAGCCTTATCTCCCATCATCTCTTAATATTATCTTCCAACATATCAAACACATCTCCAGGAAGCCTTTCTTGACCAATTTCTAATTTGTCCAGTCTCTAAGTCTGAATAGTATACCTCAGGCACACCTCTTTTATTTTACTTCCCACATTTCTTATAATTATCTCTTTATTTGCTCATCCACGGAAGCTAAAGAAAAATGGTGAATGAATGAATGAACAAACAACAAAACTCTTAAGAATGAAGTCAACATGCATTACTCTCAGTTTAGGTAGGATAATGAAAGGAATTCAGCGATGAAAGTATTTTAAGGACTGGAGTGGTCTACTGAGAGAGGCTGTGCAAAGTGTTATTGCTTCTTTGGAGGTTTTTGCTTTGTTTTGCTTTATTTTGAGTTAAGTAACTACTGTACTCATATTTTCCAGAATAGTTTTTATTTAGGTGTCCTTCAAATCAAAGACATGAAAAAAATAATTATTGAGCTCCCTTTAAGAATATAAGCTGCTACCACTTGTCTTCATGCTCTTCTCATTATTTCATAACCTTTTCATTACTCTAATATTACCTTCTCATGAGGAAAAAGATAGTTATTTATGTTCTCTACATTACCTTTGAAATTGAGGCCCAATGTAGTACTCTTTACTGACTCCAGATTTTCTGGCACTTGTCTTCAAAGGTTCCCAATTTTGTTGCCTTTGTTTCCTTGTAAGGAAGACTGTGTTAGAATGGGTTCTCTAGACAAACAAAACCAGTAAAGCTTATAGACAGAGAGAGAAAGAAATTTATCTTAGGAAAATGACTCAGATGAAAATGAAAGGAAAATGAAAATTTATACACTTATGGAAGCTGGCAAGTCCCAAGTTCTTGGATTAAACGTCAAGCTGGAGGCTTTGCTTGACTCACACTGCTGCAGAGGCTGATGAGCTCAAGGTAAGCAGGCAGTATACTGGCTGTTGACACTAACAAATGACAAAACCAAGATCTCCAGGCCGAAGGGTGGATTGTTTGCTCACGGACTGTTGTAGGAAGCACAATAGAATCTCGATCCACAGAAGAATATCTCTTTTCTCAAAATGTCCATAAATACACTGGAAGCAGGCCACACCCCTAGGGAAACTCCCTTTTAATGGATTGGCTGCTCAAAATATATACATCTGATCCCATCATGGGAACAACCCACATCACAATTGCTTAAACCACACAGAATTGTGGTCCAGCTAAGTTGACACACAGCTCCAACTATCACAAAGACTGACTTACTCAATATCTTGATCTGAAAGAAAAGAGATATATCCTAAGTTAGGAACTTGAGGAAGAGCAGAGCTCTGAAAGCTACCCACACTTTATGGTCTGTTACAGTGATAAAGTTCTCGCCTTTCTAGAAATGGTTCCTTTTCCCAAGCCTCAGCACAAGCCTCAGACCGACTTGGCACATAAAACTCGTTCTTTAGCATGCTCCCAGTCTCTTTATTTAAGTCTTTTAGTGTTACAAAAAAAAAAAAAAAGAGGTTCCTAGCTACCATCACAGGGTCCTTCTCTTATAATGCTAGAGCTTTGATTTTTGAAGATATTTCATAAAAAATAAAAAATATTTTGTTTCATAGAAAGTACAGACTCTTTGAGAAGCTGTTTATTTATAGAAAATATATTAAAAATATAGAAAATAATTTTTTTAGTTCATGTCTTTGATTTGAAAGACACCTAAATAAAAACTATTCTGGAAAATATGAGTACAGTGGTTACTTAACTCAAAATGCAACTGAAAAGACTACTAATATTCACTGTAAAACCCAGGAATAAGAAGAGGCCAGACTTTCAACTTTCAAACATCAGCAAGTTCTCACCCTCCATTTGCATCTAACTTGTGGGGGAAGATGCTTCGATGGAGGTGGCGGTGTCTGTTCTTTTCATTGAACCCTCTTCAAAGCATCGTTCTCATACTGTTGCCTTTGGTGTGACACCTTGGTCCAATCCCATATTTCTTCCAGTAGAGTGATTGTAGTCCTATCTTGCAGAACTGTGCCATTTACAAGGGAGGTTGTGAGACAGTGCTGTAGAAAAGCTATACGATGTTACACCCATAACCTGATCTTGCTCATTCATTCCCCAAAATGCAGTTCTCAGCTTTGCAGGAATGTTGTTGTTGGGTTTCCATCCAACTCATGACTACCACATGTATGCAAAGTACAACTGCTCCATAGGGTTTTCAGATGTGACCTTCCAGAAGCAGATAAGCGAAAACCAGGCTGGTGGGTTTGAACCACCAACCCTTTCACTAGCAATCAAATGTCCTAGGCACTGTGCCACCAGAGCACCTTCTGCCAGAAGCAGATAGCCAAGCTTATCTTCCAAGACACCTCTGGGTGAGTTTAAACTACCAAACTTTTGTTTACTAGTCAGTCACTTAACCATTTGTTAAGCCAGGGACTCTTTTGAAGGAATACTGGCTGCAAAATACACTGCAGGTGAGTCAGAAATGTATATATCCCAGGTATCACAGAGCTTTTCAGTATTTCATATACAACATAGGCAAAAATGAAGTGCATGATACTTGAAAATAAAATTTACCAATCAAGAAGAATTCTGCCAAACAGATAAAGAGTTCATTTTTACGCTATAATAGGACATCTTGTGAATTCATTAACAAAATTGATGTTAGTTCAAATCAGGTATTTTGTATCATTAAAATCTCCACAAGCAAATTTGTTTTACATAGCAGTTGAGTTACCCTGCAGAGTGCAAACTCAGGGGAACAAGAAGTGAAAACACAGTCTTAGCAGCATGATTTAAATTAATTAAGCAAGCATTAATACCTTCGAGCAGTTGTACACTATTGCTCCAAATCTTTGGTGGGAAAAGCTATAATTTATATGTTCAGTCATTTAAATACTTTCTATGAATTAGATATATACAGAAGCTGTGTTAGCTGATGCTGTAAACAAAAGAAACATCCTATAATAATTAAAATGCTATTATGCTGACACCATCTTTCTTCTAGGATCTTGTAACATCTGTATTGACTGTGATAAGCATTGATTATCTGAAGTGATGTAAATATTTGGGGAGTTAATAACAATCAGGAATTCAGTACATGCTAAGACAGCGAAGATAAATCACAGGAAATCCAGATCAAAGCACGTTTATGAATAAGCTTGTTTTTATAGCTAATGACTCACTATAAAGTGCACATACACATTTCTGTTCTCCAATGAAATGCAAAAGGAAATGTCATAAAGAAACATCCCATCCTGTGTAGCATTTCTGTACATCTGTCGAATTTCCATATGTAGAGAGGAGGATGTCAAAACACAGCACTACAAAGACTGAATTGATTCAATCCATCAAGTACTTAACATGCACTTTTAAAATCATTAAAAAGTTCTTTGAATTATTAAGACCTTTTTTCAAAAGGTAAAAAAAAAGAAAGAAAAGAAAAGCCTACTACTTATAAATCTTACATTTCCTGAGAGGTTAATTTAAGGATGCTGGGGTCAGCAGTTACCCTCTTCTAGGGAAGATTCTGAATTTTCCCTTCCACAAAGGCCTGAATCTGAGTCACTTCTTTTTTTTTAATTTCACCCAGCCTCACCAATAGGATATGTTATACTCATTGTGAACCTTATTTTGAAGAGTGAACACATGTTTATGGCACCAAATTGAGGTTCTTTCAGTTTATTAAAATGGGTAGAAATAATGAGTCTTTGACATACTTCCCACATGCCTACACAAAAGTACGCAGTATACTGACTGTTGACTCCAATGAATGACAAATCCAAGATCTCCAGGATGAATGGTGGATTGTTCTCTCATGGATTGTTGTACGCAACACAAAAGAATCCCAATCTACAGAAGAATGTCTCTTTTCCCAGGATGTCCATAAATGTACTGGAATAGGTCACGCCCTAGGGAAACTCCCTTTCACAGAATATGAAGTAAAAAGTTCAGTTTAACCTAAAAATTCATCATAAAAGTCCTCCTACCTATCTTCCTGTTGTTGTTAGTTGTGTTGAGTTGATGGTGACACCAGGTGTGCAAAATAGAACTGCTCCATAGGGTTTTCAAGGCTGTGACCTTTCAGAAGCAGATTGCCAGGCTTATCTTCCAATGAGCCTCTGGGTGTGTTTGAACTGCCAACCTTTCGACTACTGGTCAAATGCTTAATTGTTTGTGCCTCACCTATTACCATAGAGCTTCTTTTAAAACCACATACAATCTCCTACCCCAGCACTTCATAGAAGCCCCTCCTGCCTACACACACTTCCCTCTATTCCTTTCTTATATGACCACTCCTGGCTTTATCACAACATGACTTATTCTTCACATCCTCTGGAAAGGCTTCTCTGATTCTTTGCACTTTGAGTCAAGTGCATATTCTACGTACTTCTGAAGCACCTGTATTTAACCTCTACCAAAATATTTACCACATTGTATTGAAATGACCATTTATCTTGTTCATGTCTTCCCAAGTCTATGAGTTCTCTGAAAGCAGCAGCCAGGCTTTATTCAGTTTTATATTCCCAAGGTACAGTGTAGTGTGCCCACTCAATGCATATTCATGAATGGAAAAAATAATTTAATGATATTTGTCTGTATGAGTATAACATATGAAAATGGCATTCATCCTTATGACATAGTCTGTTCCTGAGAAAGATCCAATTAGAGGTATTTTACATCCAAAATGGGAATTAGGACATATTCTAAGCAAATTCCAGGAATTCAGGGTGTAAGATAAGTCCTAGTACTTTTAAAAGGGCCTAGATCCTTGTGAGATCTGAAACCAAAGTGAGGAAGCCAGATGAAAAATTTAAAAACTGTCTAGATTTGCACCCTGGAACAAAATTGGTAGGTAGAACATTTGATAAGTAATATTTTCCAAAATACCATAAGCTAGCAAAGTGCTTCTAAAAGTTGGCTATCCATCATCAGCTCTTGAGACCTTTTTAAAGGTATATATGTTTTATATGCTTGACTCTGGTAGCATAGTGCCTAAGGCACTTGACTGCTCACCAGAAGGCTGGCGGTTCAAACCCACCAGCCACTCCTCGGAAGGAAGGTTGGGCAATCCTACTTCCGTAGTGATACTGCCTCAGAAACCCAAGGAGGGGTCGCTATGAGTCAGGGCCGACTCGAAGGCAAACAACAACAACAACATGCTTGACTAAAATTTAGAAAACCAATAACATCAAATGTTGGTGAGGATGTAGAAAAATCATTATTCTCAAAAATTTTTCTTACTGTTGTTGTTAGGTGCCATCAAGTCATCCCTGACTCAGTGACCCTATGTACAACAGAACAAAACACTGTCTGGTCCTGTGCCAGCCTCACAATACTTCTATACCAGAGCACATCAATGCAGCCACTGTGTCAATCCATCTCACTGAGGGCCTTCCCCTGTTTTGTTGATTCTCCACTTTACTGAGCATGATTTCCTTCTTCAGGGAATGGTACCTTCTGACAACATGAACAAATTATGTCAAAAAAAAGTCTGGCCATTCTCACCTCCAAAGAGCATTCTGGCTGCATTTCTTCCAGGACAGATTTGTTAGTCCTTTTAGCAGACCATGGAACTTTTAGCATTCTTCTCCAACACCACAACTCAAAAGCATCAACTCCTTTTTGGTCTTCCTTATTCATTGTCCAACTCTCACATGCATATGAGGCAATTGGAAATACATGGCTTGGGTTAGGTGCACTTTAGTCTTCAAAGAGACATCTTTGCTCTTCAGCACTTTAAAGTGGTTTTTGCAGCAGATTTGCCCAGTGCAACATGTCATCTGATGTCTTGACTGCTGCTTCCATTGGTGTTGGTTGTGGAACCAAGTAATATGAACTCTTTGACAACTTCAATCTTATCTCCATTTATCATGACGCTGCTTATTGGCCAAGTTGTGAAGATTTTCATCTTCCTTATGTTAATGCATAATCCATACTTCAGACTATAGTCTTTAATCTTCATCAGTAAGTGCTTCAAGTCATCCTCACTTTCAGCAAGCAATGTTGTTTCATCTGCATATCACAGGTTGTTAATGAGTCTTCTTCCAATCCTGATGACATGCTCTTCTTCACATAGTCCAGCTTCTCAAATTATTTGTTCAGCATACAAGTTGATAAGTAGGGTGAAATGATGCAGCCCTGATGCACTCCCTTCCTGATTTTAAACCATGCAGTATTCCCTTATTCTGTTTGAACAACAGCCTCCTGGTCTATGTACAGGTTCCTCATGAACACAATTAAATGTCCCCTTCTTCTCAGTGTTATCCATAATTTGCTATGATCCACACTATTGAATGCTTTTGCATAGTCAATTAACACAAGTAAACTTCTTTCTGGTATTCTTTGCTTTCGGCCAAGGTCCATCTGTCATCATCAATGCTATCTTTTGCTCCACATCTTCTTCTGAATCCAGCTTGCATTTCTGGAAGTTCTCTATAAATATACTGCTGCAAACATCTTCCAAATACCTGCAGTAGATTTCACTTTCATGTGATATTAATGATATTGTCCAATAATTTCTACATTCTGTGGGATCTCCTTTCTTTGACATGGGTTCAAATATGGTTCTCTTCCAGTCAGATGGCCAAGTATCTGTCTTCCAAGTTTCTTGGCATAGATGAATGAGTGTCTCCAGTGTGGTGGCCATTTGTTGAAACATCTCAATGAGTATTCCATCAATTCCTGGAGCTATGTTCTTCACCGATTCCTTCAGTGAAGCTTTGACTTCTTCCCTCGATACCATTGGTCCTTGATCATATGCCATCTCCTGAAATGTATGAACAACAACCAATTCTTTTTGGTAAAGTGGCTCTGTGTACTCCCTCCATCTTCTTTTGATGAGTCTTGTATCATTTGATATTTTGCCCTTAGAATCTTTAAGATTGCAACATGAGGCTTGAATTTTTTTTTTCTCAGTTCTTTCAGTTTGAGAAATGCCAAGGGTGTTCTGTCTAACTTCAGGTCTTTGCACATTTCATTATAATAATTGACTTTGTCTTCTCGAGCTGCTCTTTGAAATCTTCTGTTCAGCTCTTTTATTTTGTCAATTCTTTCATTTGCTTTAACTACTCTCCGTTCAGGGAGCTCTGGTAGCATAGTGCCTAAGGCACTTGACTACTAACCAGAAGGCTGGCAGTTCAAACCCACCAGCCACTTCTCGGAAGCAATCTACTTCCATAGTGATACTGCCTCGGAAACCCAAGGAGGTGTCGCTATGTGTTGGCTCTGACCCGATGGCCCATAAAACAAAAATAACAATACCTAGGATGTTGATCTTTATACATTCCATTCCATTTTTGACAACTTCCAGTTTTCCTAGATTCATACTTCATACATTCCATGTTCTAATTATTAGCAGATGTTTGCAGCTGCTTCTTCTCATTTTGAATTATGCCACACAGCAAATGAAGGTCCCAAAAGCTTTACTCCATCCACATCATTAAGGTCAGCTCTACTCTAAGATGCTGCTCTTCCTCAGTCATATTTTGAGTGTCTTTTGACCTGAGGGGCTAATCTTCTAGCACTGTATTTGGCAATGTTTCAGGGCTATTCATAAACTTTTCCAGTAAGATATCAGACAGTGTTTTGCTGCTATTCATAAGGTTTTCATAGGTTAATTCTTTAAAGAGTGAATGGCCCCTTCCTTCTTCTGAGTCTGTCTTAGTCTGGAAGCTCTGCTGAAACCTGTCCACCATAGGTGGCCCTGCTGGTATGTGAAATACCAGTGGCATAGCCTCCAGCCACACAGCAACACACAAGCTGATAGAAGAGTCATGTCATATATTATTGATGAGTGTGAAATGGTGCACTCACTATGGAGAAATTTCTAACAAAAAAAGAGTGAAGAAAATCAAAGTTGCAAGAAAACAATTAGTCCAAAAGGCTAATGGACCATATGAACCCCAGCCTCCACAACCCTGAAACCAGACAAGCTAGATAGTGCTCAGCTACCACTGCTGACTGCTCTGAAGGGATTCACAATAGGAGGTCCAAGATAGAGTTGGGAGGAAAATGTGGAAATAACTCAAAACAATAAATAAAATTACTAAGCTTACTGGTCTGAGACTCAGAACCCCTGAGCTATATAGCCCTTAGGTACCCTTCAAACCTGGAACTGAATTCACCATCATAGCTCAACTTTCAGACAAACAATAGATAGGTCTATAAGGGGAACAATAACACCAGAGAAATATGCACTCCTTAGACCAATCTACCATAGGAGATCAAAAGGGCTTTACCCAAAGCAAAGCTCAGAATGCAGGAAGAGATACAAAAAAAGATTGAATGAAAATGGTAAACAACGGGAGGAAGTGGGAAGAATGTTGTTATGTTGTGGGAATTGCAAACAATGTCACAAAACAAAATACTATGAATTGTTGCAGCAAAACACCATCTTGCTGTAAACTTTCACCCAAATCACAATAAAAAGTTGGAAAAAAAAAATCCAGTGGTTATCTGAAATTGAAATTTAACTGGGCATCCTGTTTTGTTATTGCTGTTTAGTTTTTGCTAAATTTGGCAACCGTAGTCCAAGAAGATTCAAATGTTGGAGCTTTAGCTCACATTCACCACTATTTTGAAGGAAAAACGCCTTTCTGAATGAGAAACCACAGAGACTCATTTTAGAAAGTAAAAGTATTTGATCACATTCACAAAGCATATCAATGCATAATGCACATAGAATGTTCAAGCCATAGGTCATTCAGATGTGCCATCCTGTCTGTCCTTATGACCAATGCCTATTTCTTCAGAGGCCCTGTAATTCATTACTGTGTCCAGCTACAATGATAGATCAGAAAAAATGTGCCCCCAAATATATCAATTAATGTAATTGTCTCCATGTGTAAAATTTTACACAATTGATGAGTATGAGTGTATGCCTCTCTATCTTCATTGCACATGTAGACATACTATGCATCCAATGTCCGGACAACCATAAGACTGCTAGGAATGAAGCACATACATCTACTGTCATCAACCATTCCCTGGATGCTATATTCATCTGTGATTGAGTCAGACACACAAGACATATAGTGTTGGCAAAGTGAAGGCCATTATAATTATTTATAGAAAGCAAACAGTAACAATAACAGAATTCTCTAAGCGAAATTGCTCACCCTTCCCCAAATTACTTATGTCCATTCTTATGCTGCTGAGCCAGCAAGCCATGGTTCAGATCAGCCATTGTCTTCACATCATCACTACCTCTGACTACCATCATGCTTCCCAGGGGTCTGCACATTTCTCAAAGCTTCTATTCTGCCACTGGACCTTGCTTGCTCCTGCTGTCGGCTGGAAGACCCCAGCACAGAATCTCCTGAGCCTCTGCTGCAGAGCTCTTTTTGGCTTCTACCATTGGTTTCTGCGGCACTATCCAGCCTGCATGGTTTTCTCTCTTGTCACTACATTGTCCAAGTCACAGTGCTAACAGGGATCCCACCATGCTGCTGAGGGGTGGGGGGTGGGGAGGGTTGTATGGAGCACACTGAGGTCTCTGCCCTGCATGGGCAAGTGTTACAGATCTTTAGCAGCAGGTAAATATCCTCCACAGAGACACCCAGCTCTCTCTGTGTGAGCCGGCAAGCCCACTGCTGCTGTCTCTCTCCATGGTCGGAACAGCCCACCATCTCTCCATCTTCAGTGTTACAGCTCTCTTCTGGGTCTAGAAGTTCTCAGTATAGGGATCTCAGATCCAAAGGCTGCACACTGCTTCAGACTGTTCTTGATAGTTGTGAGGGCCCCTGTGGGATTAGCCTTTATATATATATACCTAGCAGGATGGCAAAACTGATGAATCCCTTAGTTGGACCACAAGAGACTCAATCCTATTGGGTGGATTTTCAAGTCACTGTTTACATGATAAATTTACCAATGCCTTGTAAACTTTTGCCCCAGCCAATCATTTAGCGGAAGTTATAAGACCATAGCTAGAAAAGTCATATATAAAAGTGATTCATTATACCACAAAACCCAAAAGCCTAATCCACTACCATCAAGTCAATTCTGATCCTCACAGTGACCCTATAAGACAGAGTAGAACTGCCCCCATAGGGTTTCCAAGGTGATAAATCTTTAAGGAAGTATACTCCAATGGTGGGTTCAAGCCACCAACCTTTTAGTTAGCAGCTGAATGCTTTCACCACCATGCCACCAGAGATCCTTCATTGCGCCAAAATGAGGAAAAAATGCTTGACTTGTATCAATATATCTACTTCATACAGCATGGGCAAGGGGTATATGGGATCATCTCTGTGCGATCTGCTCAGTTTTCTGTGAATCTAAAGCTTCTCTAAAAAGCCAAACTCTATTAAACTCTATGTGAAATGGCTACAGATAAAAGAAAATGAGATTTCCTAAAACACTTATTCTATTCTGCAGAATTAGAAATAAGAAGTAGAGACAGCTGAAACCTCTCCATTTGAGTATTTACTTGCAGAATAGGGAAGTGATAGTTGACTATGTCAAATTTAAAATTTGAGATTTACTTTCCAAAATAGGTATAGTGTTTACAGGTCTACAGAATAGGAATCAGTTCCCAAAGAGTCCTGTTTGTTCTTGTTTATCTTCATTAACATTGATCCTTGTGAAGGAAGTTTGAAAAGCAGTGAAAGTAATGAGAAGTTACAACCAGATAAAAGCTGGCCTTCAGAGCATGCACCAGCACTTTCTTCTGGGCTTATTGTGATGCACGGCCCCATTACAAAGTGGGCAAGAACATTGAGTCAAGAGTGTGTGACATTTTGCACAGGCTTTTGAAAGCTTGCCTACACATGAACTGAAGTCACCCCTAAAGAAACAAAAGTGTTTACTTAAATGCAATCTTGTCTTCACATATGCATCCACACAAATTTTATTTCATATTTCCTACGAACATTTTAAATTCGTTTTCCCTTTCTTTTAAACACAATGTCTTGTCTTCTGGTATTTTAATTTTTCAGCTATTGTCCATTTCATCCATTCAGCACTCTACGTTTAAGCCTTTTTTTTTTCTCTTAAAGATTATGCATTAATTTATCTTTCTATAACCCCTGAGCAGCTTTTTCTTTGACTATTGTAACAGTTTGTACTATGCAGAGGCACCAGGATTAATTGTGTCTCCAGTCATTATCTTGTCCTTGTTTTTTTCAGACTTGTGGCCTCTGAAATTTTTCAAAACAGCTCAGAGACTAAAAAGACATCTTCTTCACAATAGCATAAACTAATGCTCTGTAGACCCAACAATGGATGTTTATTGCACCTTACAAAACTACTTTAATTACTTTCAGATTACTGGTTTTATTCAAGTAGATTCATCCGTTTCTAAGGACGCCTGTGGACATTTACAACAAGTCTTTACAATGTAGTGCTCTATGAAGAACAACTATGATATTCTCCCCTGCTTATATTTTAAAAAGGAAAAAGAAAAAAAGATAGATAGATGGATTGATATTAAATTACACAAACACAACACATTCTTTAAATACTAATGTGACAGGGAGGTTTTATCATTGTATACAATATGAATTGAAGACCTGGTAATTTTAAGACTTAATTTTGTCTCATTGAGTCCTGGCTTTGTTCCAGCACTGCAACTACAGCATTATAATCAGGTCAATACATATCAGTCCATTCAACTTAACCAAGCCTTAGTTTATGCTGACCCATTTATTTAGACATAATATAATGCATATGTATTTTTTTTTTTTACCCTTGGAATCAACAGAAAAGATAAAATGTTTGAATATGTTTTCACATTAGAGTAGCAAAAGAAAAAATATAAGCAATTTGTTCAAATTTTTACTTCATAAATAAAAATAATAATTTAGTTAACATGTAATAAACACATTTCTGACACTCCCTCATTTAATCTTTATAGCATCTCCAAAAACTAACCCAAACTCACTGCCGTCCAGTTGGATCCAACTCATAGCGATCCCTCCTTGGGTTTCCAAGGCAGTATCATTGCAGAAGTAGATTGCTCAATCTTCCTTCTGAGGAGTGGCTGGTGAGTTTGAACTGCCAGCCTTCTGGTTCGCAGTCAAATGCCTTAGGCACTATACCACCAGAGCTCCCTAATAGGACCTCTATGAGGTAAGTATTCCCAGTATCCCCATTCTACAGATATAAAAACTGAGTCATACAAAGTTGAGTCACTTGCCCAAAGCCCAATGCAAGTGGCATAAACAGGATTCAAATCCAGGATTCTGAAGCCTATAATATACTTGACCATTTTTTTAAAATCATACATATATTCAACTATATGTTTATTTAATTATATAAATAATAATAATATATGACTGATCTTAAGACTAAAATATGTGATTTTACAATAAATATTGTAAAAATATTAATAATGCTAAAAGATATCTAACTTTCCTTACAACGCTAAACCCCTATGTGAAAAGATAAAGTTTACGTAGGTGTGGCCTAGTTCACTTAAAAGAATCTCTATCAACAACTCACTGTCATCCAGTCAAGTCTGACTCATAGTGACCTCCTTTTAGGTTTCTTTCTTTCTTTCTTTTTTTTTTTTTTCTTTAAGAGCTTCTTTTACATTCAAAGTCAGGCGTACATTTAGTTTCATTCCCCATTCGCTATGTCCAACCCCAACCCAGACTCCTGCCCTCCCTACTCTGCAACACTCCCCCTGTGCCCCTCATAATTATGCACTCCTGTTTGTCCTGCGTTTCCTCAGTTTGAATGTTGGTCCTTTGGTGTCCCATGGTTTATTGCTTTAAGCGATGCATTATATTGAGTGTGTGGGTGCAGCATCCTGGGTTGAATGGTCTGCATGTACATCTCGCTAACCATTGCCCTGAGAGCCTGCCCCTGGGGGTGAGTTTTATTCCAGGCACCAAATGTATTTCAGGGCCATAGTATTGGGAGTTTCACCAGACTTCATCTGACCAGTAATTGTGGTCACTATTGAGGTTTTGGATTTTGTTACACGTTTTCCCTCTCAGTCTATACAGGAACTCCAGATTTGATCCTTTCCTGAATGGTTGGCATTGGTAGCCTGCATCCGGATCTTCTGGTCTGGAGGGCCATCGTGTCCTAGGGTTAATTGCTTCTAAATGCTCTTTTGTGTGTGTGTGTGTGCGTTCTTCACTTCCCATGCTAGGAGACCACTAGCTGCATCTTAGATGGCTGCTTGAAAGCTTGAAAGTATTCCAGTTGCTACTCACCAGTGTAGGATGTGGAGCAACGCTTTTATGTATTTTGTTGTGCCAATCGAGTCTAGTGTCCCCCAGAACTATGGTCCTGAGGTAGTAGCGCTATTGGATCTCTCTCCCATAGTGTTGGGATGTCTGTGAGGGAATACTCTATGTCTGTCTTCTATTGTTTCTGTAAGGACTGCAGGTATTTTGTATCACTGGTGTCTGTACAAGATTAGCCTCAGCTGAGTCTATTCTTGGTCTAGCGTATACCTCTATTCACTGATCCCTGTCTGATCATCTCAGGTCTTTATGTGTTTATCTCTTTAGCCTAGTGTTTGGTGTTAATGACAATGTGGTACTGGAGACACATTGGTTGGTTTTAACATCTGTCATGTATCTCTTATGAGCACAGTTTGGTGTCCTCTCATTTCTCAATGTTATTGTGGTGATCATATTTCCTTCCCGTATATCTCTCCCCCTACCCATATCAGCGTGTAAGCCCCAACTAACCCTAAATTAATCCCTCTCTTTCCCTCCCCATCCCAGTAACCTACTAGGTGAGTTCCCTTTCCCAAGCAAACCCTTCTCTGTCTTTTTACAGTAACAGCCTCATACAATACTTGTCTTTCTGCGATTGACTTATTTCACTCAGCATAATGTCCTCCAGGTTGATCCACAATGAGAGATGATTTGCATATTCCTCATTGTTCTTTACTGTGACATAGTATTCCATTGTGTGAATATACCATAATTTGGTTATCCACTCATCCGTTGATGGGCATTTAGGTTGTTTCCATCTCTTTGCTACGGTGAATTGTGTTGCAATGAACATAGGTGTATATATGCCTGTTCGTGTGCTATCTCTCAGCTCTTTAGGAAATATATCTAGTAATGGAATTGCTGGGTCAAATAGTACTTCTATTTTCAGTTTTTTAAGGAAATACCATACCATTTACCACAATGGTTGTACCATTTTACAATCCCACCAGCAGTGCACAAGAGTTCCAATCTCTC
>NW_006921662.1:5752707-5753207 GCF_000298275.1 Orycteropus afer afer
ATTCCTTGGTCTGTGTATATTTCTGTGCTGAGTTCAGTTTGTTGGCTATTGCTTTCTCCCTTTTCTTCTTTATAGTTGGTTTTGTGTTTATTAAGTCCATATGTTTTCCTTCCTTCTGAATTTTCTTAGAAGAATTGTTACTCTTCTCTGTGGTTCCCTTGAAGTATATTCTTGTCTCTACATTTTTAGAACAGTGAATGCTGCAAAGACATTGTTGTGTTTTCCTCTCCATTTGAGGGTCTGTACCTAGAAGTATTATTCCCTCTGATAGGTTAGTTGCTGTTGTTATGTGCTGCTTGATTTCCTTGGTTTGTAAGGTAGAATGTTTTATGGTCTTAATATGGGTATCTATTTCTGATTTCGTTTTAGAGTTGATGTCACATATCCTGGTTTTGCTGATCTCTGTTGTGGGTTTTCTATTGGTAGGACTTCCTTAAGCATTCCTTGTACGGTTGGTCTGGTTATCACAAAGTCTCTTAATTTCTGTTTATCTGAGAATG
>NW_006921662.1:5753702-5767177 GCF_000298275.1 Orycteropus afer afer
ACAGGCTAGTGTCCAGGGATTTGTCTTCTAGTTGGGATATGCATTCTTCAGCCAGTTCTAGTCTGCTCTTTTGAGCGTCTGCTGTGTTGTGTAGTTCTGTCATTTTGGTGTTCATGGTTTGCATTTCAATAGACATTTTCTGCATTTCTAACTGCTGTTTTGTATGAGTTCTGATTGTGTATTAATCTTAATATTCTGTTCCTCATTGATTTTCCTGAGTTCCTCCAGGGAACTGTGTTCTCCTTGTTTCTGTTTGGGGTTTCCTTAGGCTTTTGTATAGCTCTATAAACATATCTTCTAAATTCCTTCTCAGATAATTCTAATCCCTCCTCTTCCTCCATGTATAATGAGACCTTTGTTTGTGGTTTTGCTTCTAATGCCTTGTCCTGTTTTTTTGTTTGATTTGAGGTTGCCTATTGTTTCCTAGACATTTTGAGGTTTTCTTTAACTGCTGGTTACATGTTGATTTTCTCTTGGTGTTATGGTTTAATATTTTGAAAAGGTGAAGCTGGTGCTTTTTATTTTATTATTGATTCATGTATGCCGGGTCATTCTGCTGTTTTCTTTGGGATGATGGAATCACTGTGTGGAAAGTGGATATGTTTTTCTGTTTGTTGTAAAGAGGGTTTAGGGTTCAAACCAGGAGGTTTTATGGTAATTGGCTGAATATGGTTTCTTCTGTTGAATGAGTAAAGTTATTGGCAGAGAAGGTAGGAGCAGAAGAAGGAAAGCTTGGTGTTGCTAGGGTTGTTTTCTAGGGCTTTGATTGAGCTGCTACTGATGACATAGTACTGTTATTTACAAGCCTGTGGCTCATTTTCATTAAAGATTCCTGTTGTTAGGGAGTTGCCACTTTCCGCCAGGCTCAGGCACACTCAAAGACCCTGCTTCTGAGGCCCCTCGGCACCAAAAAGCTGATTCAAGGCAAATGCCAGGGACTGTACTCAGCCACAAATTCCTTTCTCTCCACCCCGTCTGTCCGCAGTGCCAGCACAATCCTCCCAGACCGCAAATGGCTCAGGAGTTTGTCTATGATACCACCCACCTGCAACTCCAAAGATGCGCACGATTTCAGTTGTGCTGGAGTTGGGAGAGTGCCTGCTAGTAATCTGTGATCCCGATATCACTGACAAAGACAAGCACAGACTTCTCAATGTCTCGCAGGCTGACCCAAGCCCACTTAGTGAACCGCTGAGAGGGGAGCGAGCTCACCCTCCTGGAGCACCAGTGAGCTCTCCGCTTGGGTTTCAGTGGTGCTGTGCATGCCCGTTTGGACGTAGCTGACCCAAGTTACCGATAAAATCTGGTACTAAAGTTAGATCCTTGGGGTGATTGCTGGGATGATGTTATGTTCCCTGGTATGCTGATATAGAGTGTCTTCTTTCTTGGCTCACGGAGATCTCAGGTGGCCACCCTCACCCACCAGTCAGTATCTGCCCCAGGGAAGTTTCCAATGGCCTCTCTTGGCTGCCCGTCTGTCCTCCTCTAGGTAGATCTTCCCCATATAATCTCCATGTGCCTTTCCTCTAATTCTGCTCTTCTACGTTTGGTGCACTCTGATTCAGTAAGCTGTTCAGAGCATCAAAATCCCTAATTCAAACTGCTGTACCTAGTTTTTCAAGCACTAAGATGCTAGAGGGAAATAGCGTGGTGATTACTAACGAGACTCCATTTTGAATCCCCCCTTTGGGTTTCTGAGGCAGTAAATCTTTAAGGAAGTAGATTGTCCCATCTTCCTTCTGCAGAGCAGCTAATGTCAAATGCCTTAGACACCCTGCCACCAGAACTCCTTAAGAATCTCTGTAAGCCAGAAAATGTAAATCTTTTCAGCTCATCACTTACTGTGTTATAAATAAAATAAATTGTACTATAAGTTTAACATTTGAAGACCTGTGCTTGCCTTCAAAGGGAACCACCTGAGTATGTTTATGTTTATGTTATAGCTATCTCATATCAGTCATAAAAATGACTGAGACATATGAAGCTATGCTCCGTGGAAGGAAATCATTATTAAAGATTGTCATCTTGTACTGACTTTTCTACCTTTTACCAGGTAGCCAGTCAAGTCAGATGAGAAGTTCTTCAACTAATTTAAAATGGTTAAATTAGTTTTATCTCTAAGCACATTTTCCTTTTCAAGGTTTCATTATAAAAGAATTGAAGACTTCCCTAACATATAAAATTATTCAAATGTGTCAAAATAAGAGCGTAAGTAAAATTCATTTTCAAATGTTTGGTTTCTTTAAGTCAATGATTCTTCCTTCGTTTCTCTCTGCACTACCCTCTCTGATAGAAACTTGACTCTAACACTAGACCTTCTAACTTGTAATAAGTCATTTCAAAGTTAATGGGGCCCTGGTGGTGCAGTGGTTAAGCCCTGAGCTATTCAATTCAAAGGTCGGCAGTTTGAACCCACTAGCCACTCAGCTGGAGAAAGATATGGCAGTCTGCTTCCATATTACAAGATGACAGCCTTGGAAACCCTATGAGGCAGTTCTACCCTGTCCTACAGTGTCACTGACAATAATTTTTTTTAGTTTCAAAATTAGTCTGAGGCAAAATTGTGAATTCAAACTGCTTTGTGTTTGACCTCCCCTCCCTTCTTAAGATTTCTAGTTACATTTTATCTAAGCTTCCATCTGTAATCTTTCAGCACTTTTTTCACACCTATTGGCCCTGGGCTCTCTTGTTGCCCTGGTCCCTTCATTGGTGGAGAAAAGCAACTTAGTAAACTAATCACAATGTGATTGCAGTCTAAGGCAATGCGCCCTTTTGGGAAGCATTTTAGACATTGGGGCTTGGAATAGGAAGGTATTGGAGGTAGCGGAGTTTCGACCCAAGATGGTCACTATCAACCTCGTATGCTATTCCTGCTGGGCTCAACTTGCTGATAAATTATGTTTAGTCAATATCTATCTCTCTACCTTAAAGTTATGAAAGGGCAAAAGCCTTTAACTTCAATATTGCAACCGACAGTTTTAGAAATCGAGGTCAAGGGAATTTTCAGAAAGTATAAATAGTCCTCAGTTGGCCTTCAAGCTAAAGTAAGAAACCCACCAAAAGTAAAAGCAAAGCTGATGTAGCCCTTTGCAATTCTTGGCCCTCTGCAAGAAAGCATCAGGAGAATTAGATGTCTCCCCATGTGGAGCTTGCATTCCTACTGTCCACTTCCAAGACAGAGGTCTGCAAACAAAGGTGCAGGTATTCCACACTAAGGGCACTTTCACTGTGCCGTGATTAATAAACAGATTTCAAATGCAAAGGACAAAACATGAATTCAAGTGAGAAAATAAATGATGCAAATTTTCATCTATAAAAGAAAGGGTTTTCCCTACTGTTTTTAAAAACAGATGGTAATGAGTAAAAAATTGCTCTGATATTTTGATTCCATAGGATACTTTTAAAAGAATGCTGTAGTGATTTATTTTAATGTTGAGGGAATAAATTTCTAGACAATCATATCTCATATAAACCAAAAAAAACAAACTCATTGCTATCAAGTCCATTCAAACTTACGGAGAACATGTGTTAGAGGGTGTAGTAGTTATGTTTGTGTGTCAACTTGGTTGAGTGACTGGGCAGCTGGTGGTAGTTAATCCCCATAATGAGACTGACAATCAGCTCCATGGTGGGATCTACCACAAGCAGCTGAGTAGCTGCCTTTGGGATGTGGTCTGCTTCCTGTATATAAGGAGAAGCCTTGGGAATGGTCTCTAGCCTATGGCATGCTTGGACCCTGCATGTAGCTGTGTCGTTGCTCAACAGCCTGCTGTGCTCTGCCGACCTTGGGACTTACAACGGACTTAAGTTAATGGCTTGCCATGTGGTTTGGTAACATTAGGACTGTGCCTTTTTACTTGTCAACCTTGGAGCTTCTCAGCTTCAGCAGCCAGCAGCTGTCTGAGTGAAGAAATGCCTCTAGCTCCAGCGGGCTAGGAGCAGGAGGCAGAGCTAGACCCCAAGGTTGAGGGGCTTCACCCAGCCCCTAGAGCCTGGCACTTTGAACTTGGATTTAAAGCCTCCAAATTGTAAGAATAAACTCCTGTTTGTTAAGGCTGTCCCATTTGTGGTTTATTCTTGTCAGAGCGGTACTAGGGAACCAGAACAGAGGGAGTTGCTCCAGAGGGTTTTCTTAGCTCTTATCATTACAGAAGCAGATAGTCAAGCTTTTCTTCTGTGCTGCTACTGAGTGGCTTTAGGTATGCTTTAGGTCAGTAGTCAAGGGCAAACCACACATCCATATATATTCTTCTAAACTGATCTGCTTAGGAGCAAGCCATGGTCAGGGCATCACACCTATTCTCCTTCTCACCTTCTTTGTACATTGTTCTTTGCCCTCTTTACAACAAAAGAAAAGCATACCTCTTGCCCATTCTGAATCTTATTAAAAGGTATAACATTTCTGAAGGGGCAAGGTGACTATTTGAAATATTAGTGTCTGCTAAAAAGACAAGGGTCATTTTCTCAGTTGCATTATTTTACATGTTTTGAAAATGGTGAAAAGCTTCCCAGTGGTCTCTGACTATACCACATTGCATCTTGAGTGAATGGAACACATATCAGAAGCAACTTGAGGTTACATTTCCTTGATTATGTATTCACACTCATAAGAGAAACATTTTCATTAACTTTTCCAAAAGAATATTGGATAGCATAGAGCTATGTTCATCCTCCACCCCCTCCAACCACTTAGTCTTGTTTTTCAATCACTTCTCTGATCATATATTTCTTGCTCCCACATACTTATATGGTTTAAGTTAACTCAACAGAAAGATGCTGTGGATTCAAATATTAATATTGCACTTAGAAATGTCATTAATACAACTTTTCTAAGTGCTGCACTTACTAGTAGGCCAATAACTTGTCTTTCTTTGATGTTAGTTTCTTTTGAATCCTGTTTCATCTAGCAAGTAATAACTATCCTTGGACATAAGAACTAATTGAAGGAGAGAAACAGCCCTATCCATATTATGAAAAGACTCAATTTCAATAAAACTTTGTTTTTGATATTTTGTCATTATCAAAATGGGAGATTTATTTATCTTGTTGTTTTGACCAATTAAACACCAGCTATATGTGCAATGATAGCTCAATCCAAAAGATGTTTTTAACATCAGATTTTTAAAGAAGATTCAATATTTTCAAAATTAAAACAATTTTAAAATATTTATCAATTTATTTAAAAATATCAAGTGAAAAATGATTGCATGTTAGCATAAATTTATCATTATATAAAAAGTAACTATACTTCCCTCACTTGGAAAAAAGACAATTTAATAATAAGAGTGACAATGTTTTACATTTTTGCAAATATCTTTTATGTCTGGCTTAGTAGAAGACAGCTGGAATCTCATGTCTGCTTCTGCATTCAATTTTTTGTGATAAGCCATTTTGTTGAAGGATATAAAGAAAAAAACAGCCTCTGAAAGCTATGTCACTGGGAAAAGAAGAAGTATTTTAATAGCCATTTCATATTCTTGTTAATATCCCTCTTTGACATGACACCAAAACTCAACAAGTGGATTTCTTTAAAGGGAGTTGCAATGTGGAATACAAAGTCATATCAGACAACAACAAAGTAAATAAAATATAAAAATAACAAAATAAGTAAAACCAGTTCAGTCAGCTTTCCAAAGTCTGTTAAAGCAGAATTCATCAATGTATTTTGCACTTTGAATAGCTCTTTTCCCCATGATGATTTTGTAACATCATGTGTTAGTCATTTGGAAAATATGGGTTCACCAAGTTATACACATCTTCCAAATGTTGACACATTTCATAAAACAATATCAAAACTTCACATTTGTTATTATCACCACTAATCTCATCATAAATCTTAAAGTGTTGGGAAGCTTCCATGTTTCCAGTGGTAAACAAAAGTTTTCCAAAATTCTAATTTTGCTTGAAAGCGCAATAGTTTCTCTGGCAACAAATAATGTCAGTTGTTTTTCTTGACCATGACAGGCTCATTTGGATCATTAAAAAATAAATAAATAAGAAAGTAAAAATCCTACCAAACATCCAATGTTGAATAACTACATTTGGTCTGTCAATAGTTCTTTCAAGTAAAAATGGAATGTCATGAATAAAAAGAAGTTAGTTCAACTAGCTGAAAATCATGCAAACACCTTTCATTGAAATAACCACATGGTTCTGTCAAAGATTTAATAAAATTAAAAGACATTCTTAATTTTTTTGTCTGGAGCAAAGATGAATGAAGAAAATCAAAGACATATAGAAAAAATTAGTCCAAGGGACCAGTGGACCATGGGAACCTGAGCTTACCTGATCCTGAGACCAGAACTAGATGGTGCCCAACTACCACTACCAACCACTAAGAAAGGGATCAAAATTGGAGTTCCTGGATAGAGTGTGGAAAAAATGTGGAACAAAATTCAGCAACATAAGAAAGACCAGAATTACTGATTGGATAGACACTGGTGGAATTCCCAAGACTGTGGCCCCTAGTCACACATCAGGCCTGGAATTGGACTCACTCTCATGGCTTGACACTCAGCCAAATGATAGACAGGCCTATAAGGTAAACAATTACACTAAGGAGATGCACTCCTTAGAAAAACAACCATGGGAGATCAGAAGGACAGCATTTGCACTGGGAGAAAGCTAGGGAGGCAAGAATGTATGGGAAAAAAGGATACAGGGAAAAGGTAACCACAGGGAAGAAGTAGGAAAGAGCTGTTACATTTTGAGGATTGTAATCAATGTCATAAAACAAAATGCGTATGAACTGTTGAATGGAAAATTAATCTGCCTGTAAAATTTCACCCAAATCACAATAAAAAGTTAAATAAAAATAAAGGACATTCTTAAGTGCAACTCGCTTTTTTTTTTAACCACCAGTGTGTGACAGTGAAGAATACACTGATAATAACTAGTATAGTGTGTTGCCACTGCCTTGATTCCTGTTATGGTGCCAGGAGTTTTACCTACTATCAGAAATTTCTTTTCTAACAGTTTATAAAAATGGAAGTCTAAATTCAGGCCATAGTCCCTACAGGAAGTCTTTCTTTCTGTTAGCTCGAAGGGGGAAGTCCTTGTTGCTCATTGGCTTCTGTTCCTTGGTTCTTTGATGATCTTCATGTGGTCTGGCAACTATCTTTCTCTATCTGCTCTTGTTCTCCTCTGTGCCTGATCTGCTTTTTTATATCTCAAAAAGTGATTACCTTAAGATACACCATACACTGACATGGTCTCATTAATATAACAAAGAAATTCCTATTTCCAAATGGGATTATACCCACAGGTATAACGGTGAGGATTTATAACACATAATTTTGGGGACATAACTCACCTTTGCTTTAACATTATCAATATACATTCAAACCATTGAAAAAGACAAATAACTATCTATTACTATTATTTAAATAGGGTTGACTTCCCAGACACCCTGGAAGGGTCTTGAAAATCCCAAGGGTCCACAGACCACATTTTGAGAACTCTTGGGCTAAGGGTTTTAGATACATTGTATACATTTAAAAACTGATCTAACCATTTTAATTTAAAATTTTAATGTTAATAATTTATTAGAAATTACTCTTATTCTGCTTTTGACATTAAGTAAAAAACTGTAGATATGTATTAAAATTGTCTACCAGATTGCTTAGATTTTCCAGGAAAGATGTGAGACAAAATAACTGAAAGCCATTATTGCTCAACTAGGACAAGCAAAGGAAACTCCATAGAAAATGGAGCCGCACTTACTTTGTTCCTGGCTTACTTTTAGCTCAATGATGGTTCTCCAACAACAACAAAAAGCTTATCAGAAAGTTCAGAAATATTAAAGTACGTTTGTTGTCAATTCTCTCCATAAATATTTGTTTTTAATTTAACAATACCAAAAAACCCAAACCAAACGCACTGCCATCAAATCAGATCCAACTCATAGTGACCCCTCCTTGGGTTTCCAAAATCACTACGGAAGTAGATTGCCCAAACTTCCTTCCGAGGACTGGCTCATGTGTCTGAACCACCAGTCTTCTAGTTAATATTAAAATTATTTAACATGAAATAAATTCCATAATCTTACTGTTGTTGTTGTTGTTGTTAGGTGCTGTCAAGTCAACTCCTACTCACAGTGACCCTATGGACAACAGAACAGAACACTGCCCAGTCTTGTGCCAGCCTCACAATCCTTGCTATACCTGAGCCCATTGTTAAAGCCACTGTGTCATTCCATCTTGTTGAGGGCCTTCCCCTTTTACGTTGACTCTCCACTTTACCAAGCATGACATCCTTCTCCTAGGAATGGTATCTTTTGACAGCATGACCAAAGTAGGTGAGAGAAAGTCTACTACTACCTTACTTCAACTCATTTTCATACATTATTCATAATAAACACACACATTTTACACACACATATGAAGTCATAGTATTTATAATTATTCTATAATTATAGAGATTTTAAAAATAAAGATAAGTATAAAGAAATCAATGCTACCATGACACATACTGTTGACACTTCATTGTATTTCTAAGTCTTTTTTCTAGGTATACATGTATTTCATGTAGACATATACACAGAAACACAATTAGGATCATTTTTTGTCTATGTTTTGTTCTGTTTTCTTCCCTTTCTTTAGCTTTTTAAGGTATTTTTTTATATGCTTAAATAGAGAAAGCATAATTATTAATGGCCAGGAGCTCTGGTTGCATAGTGCCTAGGGCACTTGACTGCTAACCAGAAGGCTAGCGGTTCAAACCCACCAGTCACTCCTCGGAAGGAAGGTTGGACAATCTACTTCTGTAGTGATACTGCCTCGGAAACCCAAGGAGGGGTCACTGTGAGTCAGGGCCGACTCGATGGCACATAACAGCAGCAGCAACATATAATATTCTATCATACATGTTTCATAATGTATTAATTATTTTCCCTCATCTCCACTTTTATTGCTATTATATGTAGCATTGCTAAGGATTGAATTCTCATCTCACAAAAAGATATGTTGAATTTCTGACCCATCTCCAGTGAGTGTGACTTTGTTTGAATAGAGATTCTTTTTCTGAACATGTGATCAGTTAAGTAAACAAGGTCATTCTGATAGAGTGAGTCCTAATCTAATCCTCTTTAAGTGGTTTATAAAGGAGGAGAATAGACATGGAGATAGGATCACAGGAGGAGGCATTATGTGAAGATGAATCTAAAAGCCAAGGAATGCCAAGAAATGCCCAGGGCTACCAGAAACTAGAAGAGAAGAGGAAAGATCTTTCCCTGGAGCAGATGAAGAGAGTGTGGTCTTGTCTAAGGCCTGAATTCAACTCTAACCTCCATAACTTTGAGAACATAAACTTCTTTTCTACAAAGCTCCCTGGGTTGTGATATTTTGTTGTGGCAGCCCTGGAAATGAGGACAAGCAAAATGTAGATGTCTGTCTCCATCAATGACTGTTTCTTTAGGATGTTGTTGTTGTTGTTATGTGCCGTTGAGTTGGCCCCGACTCATAGCGACCCCTCCTTGGGTTTCCAAGGCAGTATCACTACGGAAGTAGGATTGCCCAACCTTCCTTCCGAGGAGTGGCTGATGGGTTTGAACCGCCAGCCTTCTGGTGAGCAGTCAAGTGCTTTAGCCACTATGCTACCAGAGTTTCTTTAGGATAGCACTTTACAAAGGAAATCAGTGAGTTAAAGTGTCAGAATTGTTTTCATGCCATTAAAGCATATTGACAGAAGATTATACCAATTTGCATTCCCACCAACAGTATGAAAGTTCAAATGCTTGCTAAAACAAAGTATTAACTTTTTATTGAATGAATAAGTGGGAAAATTATCTTGTCATTGCTTTTGTTACATTTCTTTGTGTTGAATATTTTTTCTTAATTTTTTTCCGTAAATATATATTCCGCTACTTTTTGCCTAACAATTTATTTTGCCAATTGTATATTTTTTCTTTTTAGAATTTTGGATATTTTGTAATTCATTTTTATATATTTAATATACTAGCTCTTGGTCTCTCCAACATGAGTGATAATTAAACTATTAAGCTTTGTGTGTATGTGTGTTTCAAATTTATGTTTTGAAGAAGGATGAGTTTTATTTTTATGGAGTAAAATCTAGCTATTTTTACGGAGTAAAATCTAGCTATTTTTACTCAATATATGTTCTTATGATTTAATTTTTAAAACTATTTCCCCATCACAAGAATCTTTAGAATATAGACACTTCACCAAGGAGGATATTCAGGTGGCCAGCTAATACATGAAGAGATGCTCACAATCATTGGCCATCAGAGGGATGCAAATCAAAACAACAATGAGATACCATCTCACCCCAGCACTGATGGCAAGGTTCAACAAGACAGAAAATAACAAATGCTGGTGGGGATGTGGAGAGATTGGGACTCTCTTACACTGCTGTGGAACTGTGAAGTAATACAATCACTTGTGGAAAGCTGTATGGTGATTCCTTAAAAAGCTGGAATTGGAGATAGCATTTGACCCAGCAATCCCATTACTAGGTATATATCTTAGAGAGGTGAGGTGCAGGACAGAAACACACAACAACAACAACTACCTGAATGTCAAATACTTAACCAATTATCTCAGCATGATTTATAAATTCTGCTTTTTTCTACCAATTGGTGATGGCTCTTCAGTTATATGCAAAATCTTATACCTACTAGAGTCTCAGGCTGAGTTACTTGTACCCATATCTGTGGTGATTCTTGCATAAGGAACCACATTATTTTTATTATCTAATAGGAAATATTTTTCCCCTTGTCTCTCTTTTTCAAATTTCTTTGGTTGTTCTCACTTGTTTTTTTCAGTGAAATCTAGAATGATTTAGTTAAAAATACTGGAATATGAATTGTAGTTGAAGCAAATTTAAAATTAATAGGAAAAATAAATAACTTTGTAATATTCAGTCTTCCTATTCAATAAAATAATAGTATTACCATTTATTTGGCCTATCTCCCTTCAGAAAGTTGCATTCTTCAGGTATATGATACATTTCTTGGTAAAGCTATTCTTGTTGTTGTTGTTATTTGCCATTGAGTCGGACCCAACTCATAGTGACCCCTCCTTGGGTTTCTGAAGTGGTATCACTACAGAAGTAGATTGCCCAACCTTCCTTCTGAGGAGTGGCTGGTGGGTTTGAACCTCCAGACTTCTGGTTAGCAGTAAAATGCCTTAGGCACTACACTACCAGAGCTATTCTTAGATATTTTAATTGTTGTGTATTTTGGGAAAGTAAATATTCATCACAGGTTTTAGCTGATTATTCAAGTTTCCTTCCTTTCTAGAAAAGTTTACCATCAATTTTATAAAAAATCAAATAAATATTGTTGACACAGTTTTGCCACCTTTTTTTTTTTTACCTATTGCTGACAAGTGTTACAGACTTCTTAGTAAATATAAATTCTCTATGACTGATAAAGAGAGATTTCTGTTGTTGTTATTATTTTTATTGTTTTGTAATAAATTATCTTACCAAAATATCCTAAAGGCTTTCTCAGTTGATAATCCTAGATATTTTTAGAGTGTACAAGAATAATTCTTAGATAATTTTAGAGTATAAGAATATTTTTCCATGTTGTTTAATAGCTGAGAACCCTTGTTTCATGTCTTATAGTAATGGTTGGAATTTCTGGGGTAAAGTTAAATAACAAAGTAATAATCATCATCCTTGTCTTGTTCTTAATTCTAAAGAAAGAACTTTAATACCATTGGATATTATATTGACTATTAGCTCTAGGTATTTTATTTTAAGAAGGCTAAGAAGGAATCCTTTTGTTAATCATTAATTTTTATGAAGAATCAATATCAAATATTATTGATATACTACTTTGGCATCTTCTGTGATTTTTTTTTAACTTATTGATGATAAATGTTATAGACTTCCTAATAAATATAAATTATTCTTGGTTAATATAGAGAAGGTTGGTTTTGTTTTTATTTTCTTGCTAGCAAATGATTTAGGGGTTTTGTATTTATATTCAAAATGAGATTGTTCCTTTACATGCTCTTTTTGAAAAGTTTTAGAGCTGGATTATGTTTTTAACTGTAAGCTTCCCATAAATATTTTTATGTACAAATCCTTGGGAAAAAAAATAACAAATCACTAGAAAAAAAATCGAAAAAGAAAAAGTCCTGCAAACTTGTGTTTCAAAATACTATAATGTTTGGTGTTTCCCATGTTATTAATTTACTCAAGCTTTTTACCTCTTAATTTTAATTTCATAATATATGAGAAATTTTTCTATTTCATTTTCAAATGGGTTGTTGTAGGTTCTCTGTATTATCCAAATACAAATATTTTTATCTCTACATAAATTATTCAAGGAAGTCTGATGGCACAGTAGTTAAGGCATCAGGCTGCTAACCAAATGGTCAGTGATTCCAACCCACCAGTCACTCCAGGGGAGAAAGATGAGGCAATATGCTTCTGCAAAGATTTATAGCCTTGGAAACCCTACAGAACAGTTGTACTCTGTCCTATATGGTCATGTGTGTTGGAATTGACTCAATGCCAGTGGCTTTTGGTTTGGGGTATCTGTCGTTCACCACGCTTTATCATTTCTACTGTGATTTAATTTTGCTTTTTCTTTTCTTTAAATGGAAGCTAGAATTTTCTCAATATGTTTTCAAAGAACCAGATCTTAAACTGATTTATCAATTCATCTGCTTTCTTGTTTCCAATTGATTCACTGTTATGCTTTTACTTTTATCATGTGCTTTCTGATATTTTTGTAAGGTTTATTTTATTATTTCCATTAAAATCTTTGTATTGAATGTGTAGTTCATGTATTTTCATTCTTTCTTTTTAACTTTAAATTGTTTAATCTCTATTTTCCTGCATGTACATCTTTCCAGTCAAAAATTATTAGTATTGATTAGTATTCTTATTTTTATGTTTTCTAAAAATCTTTTATTGCAGTTTTGCTTTCATCTTTTATCAAATTCATTTAGGAGAATATCTGTATCTCATAGTGCCTAAGACACTTGACTGCTAACCAGAAGGCTGGAGGTTCAAACCCACCAGTCACTCCTTGGAAGGCAGGTTGGGCAATCTACTTTTGTAGTGATACCACCTCAGAAACCCAAGGAGGGGTCACTATGAGTCGGGTCCGACTTGATGGCACACAACAACAACGTACATAATGTGTGAGAATATACATGTAATTTTATGTTTGGTTTGTTTCTTTAAAGCTATTTTGTTCCTGCCAAGTACCTCTGATATATAATCAAAGATTATAAATAGAAGCTTTTCTGACATGTGTCTTGCCTATATGACACATGTTTCTGGAATTTATGTAGTTTTTTTGTGACTTAGAATATGATCAATTTTTTTAATTAAAAATATTCCATGAACACTTGAAAGAAAGTATACTTTCTGTTGGTAGCTGCAAAAACAGCAAAGAGGCCACATGTTCTGACCTCCTCTAATCCGACAAGAGGAAGACAGGATTACCAGCAGTAAACCAAGGCCTATTACTGCAAGGCCAGACATGCTGCCTCCCT
>NW_006921662.1:5773435-5777388 GCF_000298275.1 Orycteropus afer afer
CCACCCCTTCCTCCTGCTCTTCCGGCCTGCTACTCTGTGCTACGCCTGTGCTTACCTTGCTCCCGAAGACCTGGTCCCTCTCGGTAGGGTAACAAGGGAATGTGTTCAGTGCAGATCAGTGAGTAAGCACAAGCCCGCCTTGTTTCAGTGCCTATGCTTCTATTAGTAGAATATATTTTTGTTTTCCTTCTCAGACTGATTTCCACCTTACCAGGTTCCAGCTTTCACAGACTTTACTCTATATTACTAATAAATACTGATCTCATGTGTGAATCATGGAATGAAATTTCTAATCCTCGATCACTGTTGCAAATATGTAAATATAGATAATAATGCTTGCTTCTAGTATACACTTGTGGAAAACAAATAACTCATATAGCTTTTTTGTTAGGGAGGAAAGGTGTTATATAAATAGAGAAATGTAATATTAATTTCCATACCATTAGGATTATTTTATTAAATATAGGAATCATTTAGTATATGGATCTATTAACTACTTTTTCCCTAATTTCTCCTTTTTATATTATATTCTCTAGAAATTATGTCAAATAATGATTAGCAGTGGAAAAAAAAAACCTAAAAGGAAGTTCAACAAGGCATTAGCAGTCATTTCTGATGAACAGTGAGGTTATGAGTAATTTTCTTTTATAACTTTTTTGATGTTTCCAAATTTTAAACACCTTACTTTTATAATAATAAGAAATTGCTTTTAAATTGTTTATTTCTTCTTCAGAAAGCACAACCACAAACTCTCCCATGTAATAGAAATATCATTAGCCTAACTTCACCATCTTATCTTGCTGGCGTCCCAATCTCAACCACTCCAGATGCTCCCCTATGGTCTTCAGGGTTATTGGACAGCATTTGGTCTTCTCACTGAGCTTCCCATACAATGACAAGACCATAGCTAAAATGGATAGTCTGAGAAATGTCTTCCGTCAGGAGGAGTCATTAGAACTCTGTAAGCCACCGTCCAAACTCAGTTCAACAAGGGCTTTGTAGAGATGTGTTTCTTCCTTGCATACCCAAAGAAGGCTTTCTTTCCTATGTGAATTTGCCAGAGTCTTTAATGTGCCTTTAAGGCAGAAAATTTAAATCAATATTCAATGACTTATGATTTTCCATTTCTAATTGACATATGTCTCAATTACATAGCTGAATGGGTATTTGAACTTTGAAAAGAAATTGCCAAGAGGGTTATTTTTGACTGCATTAAAAACATGTACTTAAGTATTTGTTAAGGGTATGGTTTACATGGTGTAAGAACACCTGACACAAAAGAAGCCAGAACAAAGTAGGAGAGATTATTAAACAGATTAAAACTAATGTCTAAATTCCTCCATGGTCACTTTAGCCATTTAAAGAATAATAAGGGAAGATGGTGGGATAGTCAGAAAAGCTACACAGACCTTGTGCAACAAAGAAACAAGAAACCAATTGAAACATACAGAAGATAATCCTGGAACCCTGAGCTTTGAAAGGAAGCATAGATGTGTGGATTAAATACCAACCAGTAGAAGAACTTGAATGAAAACAGTGAGTAAAGAGACAATGGAGCTGCAGATTGTTGGCTATCCTGATGACAGGGACAATTTGAATATTTGTAAGTGGTATTCTGATCCAGGCAGCATTCTAAGAATAAGCTCTGCTAGGCAAAGACTAGGAGCTCTGGTGGTGTAGGGCCTAAGGCCTTTGACTGCTAAACAGAAGGCTGGTGGTTCTAACCCACCAACCACTCCTTGGAAGGAAGAGTGGGCAATCTACTTCTGTAGTGATATTGCCTCAGAAACCCAATGAGGGGTCACTATGAGTCGAAATTGACTCAACGGCAGTGAGTTTGTTTTTTTTTTTCATTTAGCCAAAGACTGCATGGGTAACTGCACTGGTGGCTGGCAACTGGAAAGGAAAACAGTGAATAAGGAGACAAACAGAACTATGAACTGTCTGCTGTCCTGAGAGTATAGCTACTTTCAATATTTGCAAGTGGCGTTCCAATCCAGGCAGCAACCTAGGAATAAGCTCCACTTGCCAAGGACAGCATGGGCAACTGCACTGGAGGCTGACAACCAGAAATGTGTGATATCCCCCTTGTTACTCTTATACCCTACACCCTCTTGGGGAGCAGTGGTGTGACCCTCCTCTACCTCTACCCACCTTCTGGACCAGTAGGAATTCTATCCTA
Organism: Orycteropus afer afer; assembly: GCF_000298275.1. NCBI lineage: Eukaryota > Metazoa > Chordata > Mammalia > Tubulidentata > Orycteropodidae > Orycteropus > Orycteropus afer. The sequence continues at coordinate 5,775,618 of NW_006921662.1, forward strand.
GTCTGCATGCCCTGACAGAGCCTGGGTGTCCTGCCCTGCCCCATCTCCCCTGCCTGTTTTTAATTATTATTTTTTTCTTCTTCATTTCTTCCTTTTCCTTTTTTATCTCTTTCCCTTCAGTAGTTCTTGTTTTTGTTTTATTTTTTCTCTTCCATTTCCTCATTCCCTTCTTTTTTCTTTATTTTTCTTCTTTTGGGACTTTCCCTACCTTGCTTTTCTTTTTGTATTATTCTCTTTTTTCTTTACTATTATTTTACTCTTCCCCTTTCCTCTTATTCCTATCACCCCACCTATAGTGGGTTTTTGTTTTGTTTTGTTTTGTTTTTTGTCTTTTTCTATTTCTCTTTCTTTTGTTTTTTTAAAAAAATATTTAAAAAAATTTTCTTCTCATGTATTTCCTTTCCTTTTTTTTGTGATCTTATTTGTTATGTTGTTTGTGTTTTTATTCTCTCTTTTTTTTTGGTGGTGTTTTAATTTTTATTTATTTATTTATTTATTTGGTCTAACTGAATGGGAGACAGCAACCAAGACCACATGACCCAAACATACGTGCACCTCCTGCAGCCCCAACCACTGAGTGAGGTCCACCACTTGCTTCTACACCAACTGACCAATGATGGACAGCTGTCCATACCAGGCAAACTCACTCTCAACTGCTCTTCATGAATAGCTAACAGAGAATCTGTGCACAACCTCATTTTCCATTATACCCACCAGGAGATAAGTGATTAGTAACTAAGTATTGCCAACAAGCAAATAGAAGAGCACTGTACCTTGCTCACTCAGACATATCAAAAATAAATAAAGAAGAAAAAATCTTGGGCAAAGCATACCAACATATGATCAACAAATAAATATAAATACAATGATACCACAATGTCTCAGAGGCAGCTCATTATGCCAGTCTACACAAAGAAGCAAGATAAAGTAGTACAGACAAGAGACCAGGATAAAGACTCAGAAAATCTCCCTGAGAAGGAAGCAGCATTGGAACTCCCTGATAAATAATTCAAAAGAATTATGTTTAAATAGTTTCAATGGATTGGGAGATGGATCAAGGAAATCAAAGACAGAATTAAGGAAATCAAAGACAGAATTTAGGAAAACACAGAAAAACTCTAGAACGATTTAGGAAAGTGATACAAGAAATAACTGGTAAAATAAACAAAACATTTAGAAATGATACAAAGATTACAAGTAGAAATCCAGAAGATTAATACTAGGATTTCAGAAGTAGATAACACAATGAATGGGAAAAGGAGTAGAATCAAACAATGGAAGACAGAATTAGTGGGATTGAAGACTAATACCTCAACACTACCTTGTTAAGGGATCAACCAGAAAAAGATCAGAACACAATGAAGAAAGTCTAACATACATGTGGGATACCATCAAGAGGAATAACTTACATATAATAGGAATTTCAGAACAGGAAGAAACAAATAAAACAATAGAGAAAATCATCAAAGATTGGTTGAAAGGGAATTTCCCTAATATGATGAAAGGTGAGAAAATATCCATTCAAGAAGTTCAATAAACCCGAAACAGGACAGACCTCAAAAGAAAATCACCAAGACATAACATCTTCAAACTCACCCAAACCAAAGGCACAGGAAGAATCCTGAAAGCAGCATGGGAAAAAAGAACAGTTAGCTACCAAGGGCCACCAATAAGACTAAGCTCAGATTTCTTGGTAGAAACATACAGGCAAGTATAGGCAATGGGATGTTTATACATATACATATACATATACATATACATATATATACAT
>NW_006921662.1:5777488-5834660 GCF_000298275.1 Orycteropus afer afer
AAGAAAAAAAAAACTGTCAACCAAGAATTACATACCTAGCAAAATTTTCCCTCAAACATGGTGATAAAATTAGGGCATTTCCAGATAAGCACAAATGAAGGGAATTTGTTAAAACCAGACCAAACTTACAAGAGATGCAAAAGGAGTCCTACAGACAGAGAACAAACAACAGTAGACAACAACCAATGATTAATACACATGATGACATAACTCAGAAACCAACACAGTTATAGAAGTATTCAACATAAAATAAGCTTGCAAGACTATAAACAGGGAAGCAGAGACATCAATAGGCAAATGAGGACAACTACAAGGCAAAAAAAGGGAACAAATAGTGTAGGTACAGAATTTCCAAAAGGTGAGGAAGTCAAGATAATTGTGAAATAGACCAGACTGTTCTAAACTTATAAAATTATAAATCACAGGGTAACCTAAAAGGAAAATAAAAAGGTGAAAAAGATACAAGCAAATGGCAATCAAAAAAAAAAGCAGAAGTGGCAATATCAATTTCTGATAAAATTGACCTTTGAGACAAAAACCACCATAAGAGACAAGGAAGGGTATTATATATTGATTAAAGGATCAATTGAACAAGAAGACATAATCATAATAAATATCTACATATCCAATTAAAGAACCCCAAAATGCATAAAGCAGACTTTAACAGAAATGAAAAGACAAATAGAACACTCCATAGTAATAGTTGTTGTTGTTGTTGTTTGCTGTCGAGTCGGCCCCGACTCATAGCGACCCCTCCTTGGGTTTCCTAGGCAGTATCACTACGGAAGTAGGATTGCCCAACCTTCCTTCCGAGGAATGGCTGGTGGGTTTGAACCGCCAGCCTTCTGGTGAAGAATCAAGTGCCTTAGGCACTATGCTACCAGAGCTCCTATAGTAATAGTAGCAGACTTTAATACACTATTTTCAATTGAAAGACAGAACAACTGGAAAGAAACTTAAGACACAGAAGAATTAAACAATACAATCAATTAATTGGACCTTGTAAACATCTACAGAGCACTTCATCCAACAACAGCACAATATTCATTCTTTCCCTACAAACATGGAACATTCTTCAGGATAGACCATATATTAGGCCACAAAGAAAGCATCAATAAATTTTAAAACATTGAAATACTACAAAGCATCTTCTCAAATCACAAGACCATAAAATTAGAAATCAATAATAAGAAGATCAATGGAAAAAGAACAAACACATGGAAATTGAATAACACCCTCCTTAAAAATTTCTGGGTAATTTAAAAAAAAAAAATCAAAAAATTATTGAACAAAATGATAATGAAAATATGACATACTAAAATCTTTGGGACACAGCAATAGCAGGCATCAGAGGTCAATTTATAGCAATAAATGCACACATTACAAAAGAAGAAAGAGCCAAAATCAACATCTCCCACAATTAGAAAAAGAGCAACAACAACAACAACAAAAAGTCTACTGTAAAGGAAATAAAGATTCAAGCAGTAATAAATGAAACAGAGAATAGAAAGACAATAGAAAAATCAACAATACTAGAAGTTGGTTCTTTGAAAATATTAATAAAAGTGACAAACTACCAGAAAACTTAACAAAGGAAAAGTAGGAGACGATGAAAATGACATGAATAAGAAACAAAATGGGTGATATCACAACAGAACCAATCAAAATAAAAAGGATAATATCAGTATACTTTGAAAAACTGTACCCTAAAAAATTTGAAAACCTTCAGCCATTTCTTGGAAGGAAGGTTGGGCAATCTACTTCCGTAGTGATACTGCCTCAGAAACCCAAGGAGGGGTCGCTATGAGTCAGGGCTGACTCGACAGCTCATAACAACAACAACAACAGAAAAAATGGACAGATTTCTAGAAACATATTATTTATCTAAACTAATACAGACTGAGGTAGAACATCAGAACAAACACATAGCAAAAAATAAATTGAACAGTTCATATTCTGGTTACCTAGTGCCCCTCTGACAAGAAGTATACCACAAATGGGATGGCCTTAACAAACAGGAGTTTAGTCTCTTAGTTTGGAAGCTTTAAGTCCAAGTTCAAAGTGCCAGGCTCTAGGGGCTGGGTGAAAGCCCTTCAACCTTGGGGTTCAGCTCTGCCTCCTGCTTCTGGTCCATTGGAGCTAGAGGTGTTTCTTCACTCAGACAGCTGCTGGCTGCTGAGGCTGAGAAGCCCCAAGGTTGACAAGTAAAAAGGCACAGTCCCAATGTTACCAAACCACCCGGCAGGCCATTAACGTAAGTCCATTGTAAGTCCCAAGGTCGGCAGAGCATAGCAGGCTGTTGAGTAACGACACGGCTACATGCAAGGTCTAAGCATGTCATAAGCTAGAGACCATTCTCAAGGCTTCTCCTTATATACAGGAAGCAGACTGTATCCCAAAGGCAGCTACTCAGCTGCTTGTGGCAGATCCCACCATGGAGTTGATTGCCAGTCTCATCATGGGGAATAACTATCACCAGTTGCCCAGCCACTCAACCAGGCCCAGCCAAGCTGACACACAAACATAACTACCACAATTCATAAAAAAAAATTTACCAACAAAAGAAATCTGACCTGGATGTTTTCCCTAGATAATTCTACAAAACACTCAGAGAAGAGCTGGTACCCATCCTTATTGAACTATTCCAGTACATAAGAAAAGGATGGAATCCTTCCAAATCATTTTATGAAGCAAGCACAACCCTAATACCAAAACAAGGCAGAGATACCCCTATAAAGGAAAACTACAGACTGACATCTCCAATCAATATAGTCACAAAAATCTTCAGCAAATTCCTAGCCAATAGACTCCAAGAACATAAATAAAAAGAATAATACATCAAGAGCAAGTGGAATTCATACCATGAATGCAAGGGTGGTTCAACATTAGAAAAACAATCAATGTAATCCATCACATAAGTAAAATAAAGAAATGGATCTGCATGACCATATCAATCAACGCAGAAAAGAGAAAAGACATTTCACAAAATCCAAAACCTGTTCCTGATTTAAAAAAAAAAAAAAAAGCCCTCTCATAAAAATAGAAATAGAAGGGAATTTCCTCAACATAATAAAGAGCATACATATATGGAAAACCAACAGCCCACATTGTTCTCATTGGAGAAAGACTGAAAGTTTTCCCCTTGTTTATGAGAACCAGACAAGGATGATCTCTATCTCCACTTCTATTCAACATTGTGTTGGAAGTCCTAGGAAAATAAAAGACATCCAAATTAGTAAGGAAAAAGTAAAACTATCCCTACATACAGAGTAGTGCCTAAGGCACTTGACTGCTAACCAGAAGGCTGGCAGTTCAAACCCACCAGCCACTCCTCGGAAGGAGGGTTGGACAATTTACTTCCATAGTGATACTGCCTCGGCAACCCAAGGAGGGGTCACTATGAGTCGGGTCCAACTCAATGGCACAGAACAACAATAACAACATATACAGATGATATGATCCCTATACATACAAAACCCAAGACACTCATCAAGAAAAGTACTGGAACTAATTGCAAGATTTAACAAAGTGGCAGGATACAAGAACAACATGCAAAAATCAGTTGGATTCCTCTCCACCAACAAAGAGCTCTCTGAAAAGGAAATAAGGAAATCAATACCACTTACAATAGCTACCAAAAAGGTAAAAATACTTGGGAATAAATCTTAGCATGGACACAAAAGACATATACAAAGAAAACCACAAAACACTACTTTAAGAGAGTATAAGGCATCTACATAAATGGAAGAACATAGGATAGGAAGATTGAACATTGTGAGAATGTCAAAGCACCCAAAGCAATCTATACATTCAAAGCAATCATGATGCAGATTCCATCAGCATTCTTTAAGGACATAGAAAAATAATTTTATGTAGAAAGGAAAGAGACTTCAGATAAGCACAGAACTTCTGAAGGAGAAGAACAAAGTAGGAGGTCCCCCACTCCCAGATCTCAAAACCTACTATACAGCCACAGTAGTCAAAACAGCCTTGTATTGATATAACAATAGACACATAGACCAGTAGAACAGAATTGAGAACCCAGAAATAGATCTATCCACCTATGGTCAGCTGATCTTTGACAAAGGCCAAAATCCAGTAAGTGGGGAAGAGAAGGTCTCTTTCACAAATGGTGCTGGCAAAATATGATACCCATTTGCAGAAAAATGAAACAAGATCCATATCTCTCATCATACATGAAAACAAACTCCAGATAGATCAAGGACTTCAATGTGAAATCTAAAACTATAAAGTTCATCAATGAAAAATAGGGGCAGACTTAGGGGCCCTAATTTATGACATAACCCAAAATGCACAAACAGTAGAGGATAAATTAGATCTTTGGGACCTTCTCCAAATTAAATTCTATGTGCATCAAAAGACTTCTCCAGCAGAGTAAAAAGTGAACCCACAGATTGGGAAAAAAATAGTTGGTAACAACATATCTGATAAGGGACTAATGGCTAAAATCTGTAGAAAACTCCAAAAGACAAGCAATCCAATTAAAAAATGTGCAGAAAGCATAAACATACACTTCACCAAAGAAGATATTCAGGAAGCCAACAAACATAAGAAGAAACGTTCCCGATCATTAGCCATCAGACATTAAAGAGATGCAAATAAAAACGAGATACCATTTCACCCCAGCACTAATAGCAAAGTTTCACAAGACAGAAAATAACAAATGCTGGCAAGGATGTGGAGAGATTGGGACTCTCATACACTGCTGGTGGGATGGTAAAGCAGTACAATCCCTGTGGAAATCAGTATGGTGATTCCTTAAAAATTTGGTAGGAAAAACGTTTGATCCGGCAATCCCATTACTAAGTATATATTCCAAAGAAGTGAGAGCCAGGACACAAATAGATATATGCACACCCATGTTCATCACAGAACTATTCATAATAGCAAAGAGATGGAAACAACCTAAGTGCCCATCAATGGAGGAATGGATAACCAAATTATGGTACATGGACAAAATAGAATACTACGCAACACTAAAGAATAATGCAGAATCCATAAAACACTGCATAATGTAGATGAACTTGAAGGACATTATGCTGAGAGATCTAAGTTAACCACAGAAGGGCAAATATTGTATGAGTCTACTATTATAAAAGGTCAAGGAAAGGTTTATATATGGAAGGAAACTTTCATGGTTGGTTACAAGTCATGGGAGGGGAGAGGAGGGAAAATTGTTAGATAGGTAAGAGACAAATATTGATTTGGGTGATGAGAAAGACAATATACCAAAGGCATGTGACCAACACAATAACGTTAAGGAAAAGGTACATTAAGAGATGTACAAGAAGTACAGTCAACAAAGATAAACACTTTTACATGTATAATATTGTTTCATCAGTAATAGCAAACATGAATCTACAGATAGATACATACATATTGTTGTTGTTCTGTGCTGTCAGACCTGACTCATAGCGACCCCTCCTTGGGTTTCCCAGGCAGTATCACTACTGAAGTAGATTGCCCATCCTTCCTTCCAAGGAGTGGCTGGTGAGTTTGAACCGCCAGCCTTCTGGTTAGCAGTAAGTTCCATAGGCACTAAGCTACATCTAGGCAATAGGAAATATACCCATGACCATATATAAGTTGGCAGATGATATTTCTACATATGTATTTATATGTGCTATAAGTATGCCCATATAAATAGAACTAACAGGGCAAAATTTAGGATAACTTCTTAGCCACAGCCAACCACCCTCAGGAAGCAAGTTGTTGGACCTGTGAGCTTGGGATCATGGTTGCAAGTGACATCAAGCTCAATTGGTGTAACATACTACACAGCAACATTGTTCTACAGCCTACTTTGGTGAATAATGACTGGGGTCTTAAAAGCTCGGAAGCAGCCATCTAGATGTGACAGTTGGTCTCTTCTTGTTCAGAGCAAAGAAAATGAAAGACAAATCGAAACAATTAGTTCAAGGGACTAGTGGACCAGGTGAACCTCAGCCTATATGACCCTGAGACCAGAATTAGATGACGCCCAGCTACCACTATCAACTACTGGGAAAGGAATCAGTGCAGGAGATCCTGGATAGAGTGGGAGAAAAATGTGGAACAAAGCTCAAAATCATAAAAAAAGACCAGGTTTATTGGCCTGAATTGAACACATTCTCATGGCTTCCAGTCAAACAATAGATAAGCATATAGGGTGAACATTTACACCAGGTAAGTACACTTAGAACAATCAATCACGGGAGATTAGAAGAGCAGTATTTGCACAAGGAGACAGCACAGAGGACAGGAATGTATAGGAAAGAAGGACACAGGGAAAAGGTACCAACAGGGAAGAAGTGGGAAGAGAGCTGTTACATTAAGAGATTGCAATCAATGCCATGAAACAAAATGTATACAAACTGTTGTATTGAAAATGAATTTGCTCTGTACAATTTCACCCAAATCATAATTTAAAACAGAAAAAAAAAGAACCTTGAGGTAAGAATAAAAATACTTAAACATACACTGGAAGAATTAGTTAAAAGCCACACACACACACACAAACACACACACACACACATACTTACACAATACTCAGCATGTCTTTATGTAGATCTGCAGTGCCACAAGTTCAAGTAAGAGGGGAATTTTTGAAAAAATAGAGTAAATTCTTTACTTTTTGGAAAGAGTTGAATATTTTCAAGGATCTAGATCCTCTTTAGAATAATGAAAAGACAACTTTTAAATTACTTGTTAGAATAATTACATTTATAAAAAGAATGTGATTTATTATTTTAATCTCTAAAACTAGCAAGCAAAAGTAGTACTGTTGGTAGTGGTGAAACTCTTACCATTTGAAAAGCAGATTCCTGCACCCAAACATGTTAAGAGCTTGGATAAATGTTGTCTTATTTAATCTTCACAATCACCTGTGAAGGGAGGTGTTGTTATCTTTACTCTGTCGGCAGGGGAATTAATTCTCAATATGTATGGTGCCCTGGGTCATACATGTGTAAGTGATATTAAAAAAATAAAAATAAAACCCTAAACTCACTGCTGTGGAGTCAGATCCGAGTCACAGCGACCCCTCCTTGGGTTTCTGAGGCAGTATCTCTACGGAAGGAGACTGCCCCATCTTCCTTCCAAGGAGTGGCTGGTGGATTTGAACTGTCAGCCTTCTGGTTAGAAGTCAAATGCCTATTGTACTCCAAAACCAATGCACTTACTAAGGTCTGACCACTTGTTCTGGACCAGTTAGGGATTTAGGATTATAAATACAAATGCAATTTGAGCTCTGGTAGTGTAGTGCCTAAGGCAGTTGACTGTTCAAACCCACCAGCCACACCTCGGAAGGAAGGTTGGGCAATCTACTTCTGTAGTGATACTGCCTCGGAAACCCAAGGAGGGATCGCTATGAGTCAGGTCCAACTTGATAGCAAATAACAACAATCCCATTCTGGTACACATTTCTAAAATTTACATCCAACATTTATCCATAGAGTTTTCCATCTCCAACATTTATCACAAGAAACATGTTAAACTTCCAGTATACTTATGTCGATAAGACAGTGTGGCAGATGGAGGACTCCAGTTATTTTTTCTTTTTATATTACACAAAGAAACCTACATAAGGAAGGATGTGAAGCTCTCATCACGTCCAGGCCAAAGGAATTCTTAATATCTTAGCTCTCATGTTAGTGCTTTCTGTCATTTGAAAATGGCTTTTATAATTGTCAAATTGCCTGCGTGCATTTGTTTCTAAATCACAGAAAGATTGTGAAGGAAGTTAAATAGAAAATTAAGAAAGAGGCAAAACACAACAGCCTCTATACCAGCGACCTTAATTCAGAACCAATTATTTAGCTGTAAGCAAGCATTCTCACAGCCCTGCATCCAGCACAGTTTTTCTTTGTTTACTACACTCTGCTCAGCTCCAACAGAGAGAAATTGGTAGGAAGATAATTAGATCTTCTTTTTAAAAATGACCTAGCAATAGCATCTTTAAAACCACTTGCATCTTTTCAGCAAATGAAATAATACATAAATATAAATGTTTCATGCAGCTATCAAACATTGATAATAAAGATTTTAATATTTATTGTTACCTTTGGCCAAAACCTGAGTTCACTCTTTAGTAGAAGAGACACAGAGAGGTAAGGATCGCCTTTGGGTACTACTGATTGGGATGGTGTCAGTATTAGAATATCCCTGTGGAAAAGGGGGCTTGGACCTGGCATTCTTAATCTTCTTAACATTCCTTTCTCTGTATTCATCTATAATCAGCTTTCTCTCAAATTCTAATGGGTTCTTCTTCTTTATTTAATATAAAGCTCTGTGTTTCTTCACAATTGGGGATATTTAAATGATCCAAGATCCTTCTGTAGTATACAGAAGGGGTTTTCCTGGCTGTGCCCTAGAGATTTCATAGCACCAATGATAGTAATAACTCCAGGCAAAATGTTTTTCTATGAACATCAAAGTATTTTGAGTGGTGATCCGGACACCTTGTGACAGTGAAGTTCAAATTTTACTATCCACATGTCCACTCAGCCATTGGTAATTGATGTAAGGCGATGCAGGAAAGTCACTTCCAAATTTTGACTGAATGCAGGCTGTACAATAAGAACTTGCAGTTAGTTACATGGTACTTACTAACTAGGCGCTGTTCTCAAAGCTTTACTTTGCAAGCATTAGGTCACTCCTCACTGTAACTTTGTACCAACCAACCAAATCAGTTCCGATTCATGTGTAGGGGAGTAGAATTGTGCTCCATAGGATTTTCAGCAACAGATTTTTTAGATGTAGAACACTAAGCCTTCCTTCTGAAGTGCCTTTGGATGGACTTGAACCTGCAATTTTTCAGTTAACAGCCAAGAGTGTTTACACCACCTAGGGCATAATCCCCCATTTTAGATGGTAAAACTGAGGAACAGAGATGTTAAGAAACTCACTCAAAGATCACATAACTAGCAGATAGCAGAACTGGGACTTGAATGTAAACAACCTGGGTCCAGAATCAGGGCTTTCAAGCACTATGCTATGCCCTGCTGGTTCTTGTGAAGTATGGCCAGGAGAAAAAGGAAGTTGCTTGTCTCAATAGCCCCTTGATGATACAAGTGGTTAAGTTTTCAACTATCAGATGAAAGGTTGGCGGTTCAAACCCACCCAAAGGCACCTAGAAAGGCAGGCCTAGAGATCAGGTTCTGAAAGGTCATGGCCTTGAAAAGCCTTATCGAGCAATTCTACTCTACATACATGGGGACTTCGTGAGTTGCAACCTACTCCACAGCAGCTAACATCAACCTCATCCCACTAGCACCTCAGCACAACGCACTGCCATCCTGACTGATTACCACAGCACTTTTCACAGCACACCAGAACTGCAGCTGAGCCCCCTTCTGCACTAAATAAAAGTCCCCTAACTGAACTCTCAGGAACTCTGGTGGCCTAGTGGTTAAAGCATTCAGCTGCCAACCTTAAGGTCAGTAGTTGGAATCCACCAGGTGCTCCTTGGCAGAAAGATGAGGTAGTCCCTTCTGTAAAGATTTACAGCCTTGGAAACTCTATGTGGCAGTTCTACTCTGTCCTATGGGGTAGCTAGGACTTGGAATCGACCATAGGGCATTGGATTTTTGGATTTAACTGAAATCTCACTTAGTTACACACCTCAGTTCATCTAAGCAACAGACAAATGAATTTGCTGTCTTCATTCTCTTCTCCCTCTTTAGGTATTCCTTGCTAGTCATGCTCTTTTTAAGAATCTCTTGCATTAAAAGCAGCAGTTATCACCTACTCACCCACCCACTGCCATCGAGTTGATTCTGACTCATAGAAACTCCCCTAGTGGGTTTCCAAGGCTATTAATCTTTAGGGGAGTAGATTCCTTCCTCTTCCTCTGGAGAAGCATCTGATGGGTTTGAACTGTCCACCTTTTGGTTATCAGCTGAATGCTTTAACCACAGTGCCACCAGAATTCCATAGTTACCACTCAGTGCCCACTTTATCAAGGTGCTCTGGTGATGCATTGCCTAAGGCATTTGACTGCAAACCAGAAAGTTGGTGGCTCCAACCCACCAGCCACTCCTTGGAAGGAAGATAAGGCAATCTACTTCCATAAAGATTTACCACCTTGGAAAGCCAATGGGAGTCGCTATGGGTCAGAATTGATGCGATGAAAGTGCACATGGGCCCTCTTTATCAGTGTGAAAATGAAGTCCTTTTCCCCTTCGCTGCCAATCCCAACAACACACGACTTTCTCATGAGTGAGTCTCATAGCCATCACTTTTTGCCTTGTATTAGAAGGTAGAGCAAACAACTAAGTGTTCAATTGTTAACCAAAGGTTGCCAATTCCCACCTAGCAATAATGAAGGATGGAAGACTTGGTGCTTTGTTTATTCATAAAGATTAAAAAAACATTGCTGATTCTGACACATAGTGACCCTGTAGGACAAAGAACTACCCCATAGGGTTTCCAAGACAGTAATCTTTATGGAAGGAGACTGCCACATCTTTCTCCCACAGAGTGACTGGTAGGTGCAAAGCACTGGCCTTTCAATTAGCAGCCCAGTACTTAACCACTGCTCCACCAGGGTTCCTTACAACCTAGAAAAGTTCCTTACAGCCTAGAAAACCCTATGGAACAACAGTACTCTGTCACATGGAGCTCTGTGAGTTGGAATTGACTCCATGGCACCCAATAATAACTTTACAATTATTTAGGTTCATATCTTATTTCCCCTACTAGTTGTGAAGCAAGAAAGATACCTCTTTTCTTTATGCTTTATCTTTCCCAAACCACCTTTATTTTGTTACTTAGGAATGCCCCCCTCTTTCCCATGCTCAATCACAACCTAGCAACTAACAAGGAATTATATTCCCAACCATATTTTGCACTTCAAAATTCATGTTTTTGACATATTGCCTCATTTAAAAAAAAAAAAAAAATTTCCTTTAAAGTCATGCTTATTGTTCTTTGACGCTAGTAGAATTGCAAAGGGTGATGTAGTGTCATGATATCTTCTGTTATACTCTGATGGTGCTTGATTTACAGGCACTATAATGGTAGAAAAAATATCTGTCACAGAGGCATTGATCTGTTTTTTGACTGGTTGAGGTTGAGCCACAGAGAGATGCTGTTAAGAGGGAAAATGTAGAAAAGTTCTCCTTGTTTCCAACAGGGGTTGTGTTTGATAGCTTTTAGCTTGGAGAGTCTATGACATTCCCAGACATCTTTACAACAATAACAAGAAAAAAAAAAAACCAGATATTGATATCTAGATTAGTTGAAAGCATGTTCCATAGGGTCTCATCAGCACCATGACTAATACACTTAGCTAAATACCAGAAGTTTTATTTCCTACCCTATCCCAATGAATTAGACAGCTATTGACTCACTGATGGATCAAGTTATACAAAACAATTGAAGCAATTGTGTATATAGACTGCTTTATTAAGAAGCTTCCTGTGTAGTAAATTGTTTTGTCCTCAAATGTCTTGTTTCACTATCAGACTTGATAATGTAACCTTTTCTTTGCTCATTGATGGAACCGATAAGAAAAAGATAGAAAATTTAATTTAGTCAAATGTTGTTCTATCCATAGAATGTGAAGAGGTTGATGGCACCTCAGAAACTATTTAGTAGACTAACCGATTTTATAAATAAAAAAAAAAATGAATATCAGAGTAAAAAGACCACTAAAAACACGTATCTAGTTAGTGATAAAACCAGATTAAGATTCCGGACACTAGACTCAACAGTGCATATTCTTCTAGACATAAAATACTAATAATTAGAAGCTCTTCTCAGTAATTACTCTTGATGAGTTAAAAAAAAAAAAAAAAACAGGAACCAAAAATAAGTACTGAAGATTCTGTATTTCTATGAGATTCTGAAGTTACCAATTAACATAATAATGGCAACATCAAAGGACTTTTCTGGAGTCACAGACAAAAAGAAAATCAACAACAACCAAAAAAACTGTTGCCATCGAGTCAATTTCAACCCAGGGCAACCCCATATGTTAGAGTAGAACTACTCCATAAATCATGTCTCCTGTGTGTATGTGTGTGTGTTTCCCCCATTCTTCTCCTTCCTCTGTCTTTTAAGCTTAAATATATGTATGTAGAATAAAATATCTTAGATTAATGTCTTACAATCTCCCTCTTCAGCTTGACATATCGATGAGAGTAATTTTAATGGTCAAAGGAAGGAAATGTGGGGTCAAGAGATACAGACCCACCTTAGTAAATTCGGATTTTACACACTCCAGAGCCTGTCATTCCCTCTTCACTGGCCAGGAAATTCACTCTGAACAAGTGATCCATTCCTTGCCTTTGTAACCACAGGACTGTCCCAATCAAACCTCAGACTACTTCTTTCCCCAGAGCTTCACCAGTCTGTGGACCACCTGCAGGCTCTAAAGTGGCTAAAGGTTGTTGATAGATAGTACTTTGAGATCCTCGAACGCAGACAAAACAATCAATTGAGTAGCTCAATGTGTTACTTTCAAACCCACTGAACAACATTTCTTACGCACAAAACAAGATTTTTAATTTCTTATCTTCTTTCCCTGTAGGCACCCAAAACAGAGATGTAAGATGTTCCAAAGCAAAATGTGAAAGAATGAAATATGTGAATAATAAGAAAGGATCCTTCAGGTAAAATTGGGTTTTGCTTCATTTATCTCCCTTAATATGAAGATTGTTCTTTTAATCACATCTAAAATTACTCAAAGGCTTTCTTAAAGATATATTGAATTACAGTTTCCTTATTGGCCGCTCAACACTGCATAGGTTAAGAGAGGATGCCCCTCACTTGGGATTTCATCAAAGAGGCCACCCTGAAGTTTCCAGAGCAGTGTAGTTGGGATCTGAAACTCATCTATCACTGATCACCACCAGTATCTAGTACCCACCCTGCTCCAACTGTTTGTCTTTCCCCTCCTGTGCCTGCACCCTGATTCTTTGATGCATCTAAACATGAATAGTATAAAACATGTTAATTAAAGACCATTAGGTGGTCTTTAATCCACCTATTAAAACCATGACTCTATGTAACATAAAGACTTTGCTTTGTTGGTTGTTTTTTGTTTGTTTGTTTTTAGACAGGATATAACAGCTATTTACTTCCTATTTAAATTTACCATTTAATTTTCTTCAATTTCTTAAAGGAAACCATCCTGTTTTATTGTAAACTTGCTAAAAATCCAAATATGTTTATTTACACTCACACATTTAATGTCAGGGGAGCAAACTTAAAACAGTACTTGCATTTGCACTGCATTACTTTTATCATAATATACCTTCTTTGTAAAAATAGACTTTTAAATATATTTCAAGGAATTTCACTTTTTTAAGAGAATGATTAAAAGGATCTTAACATAAAGGTACACTTTCTAACTCAAAAGTGGATTATTTTCCTGGTATTTAAAAGAAATAATTTCCTAATAAATGTTAATAATTGTCTCTATTTTTTTTATTCATTAAAAAATCTTGCATATTATTAAAAGAAGAAAGGACCAACCATAAAATATTCTATGCAAGTTTTCTGAATGTGAAATTTTGAGATAATTTTATCTCAACATTTTCATGTATGGATTTTTTTTAACCTGTCAAATTCAAATTTTGTAAACCCAGCTTTGAACAGGAAAGATTTGTAATTTTGGGTGAAATAAAATCACCAGTGTATTAATTTTGTCAGTGATTTCTTTAAAGTGAATATTTAGTTTTGTAAATAAAAAAAAAAAAATCAAAGCAAGCTATCTGCTATAAACTTCTTTCCTTGACATGTCCTTTCTCCTGATCATCACTGAAATAGAATCTTTGACCAGTAATCATTGGCTGGACACCAGTGTAGGTTCTTCAGGTCTCATAGGTACTGCCTTGGGGGTACTTTACATTTGGAGAATTTTTAATTTGCAATTTAAAGTATTTTTCCAAGAGTCAAGATATTGGCCAAAAATAATAGCATTCAAATATCTATGGCACTGGAATACAGTTTCTTTACAATTATTTCCTGAAGGGTTAAGAAATTTCTCTCCCATCCCCAGCTATGAAAAATGCTATTCAAAACTTTGGCAAGTATGTCCTGCATATAAATATAACCTTTAAGATAGTATGAGCAGTAAAATGATAAAATCATATGAAGTATCCAGTTTTTAAATCAATATATTGAAGCCATAGGATATTTACACACTGCTATTCACTTCAGGGAGACCCAGAAGAGAATCCATATCTATTGTACATGAAAATAGACAAAACAACAGGAGTTTTAGCTATGGACACTGATTAAAGAATAATGGGGAAACTTTTATGGAGCTAAAACTCTTCTGGGACTACTTGCTTTTAATGGACAGTAACAGTTTTTAAAACACAACCTTTCCAAGTTCTATACAGAAGTTATTTATCTTTTGAAAGTTTGCTTACGTTTTCTTTGACAGTGTCCAACCTTAATCATACACTTGTTCATTCTCTCATGCATTCATTCATTCACTAAATGTTTTTTATGTACCTGGTGCAGAATATACAGAAAGAAAAATTTCAGCTCCTAAAAAATGTACACTGTCACTGAAAGGTCCCTGGATGAGGCAACCTAAAGTTTGGCAGTTCAAACTATCCAGCAGTCCCACAAAAGAAAGGCCTGGTGATCTGCTTCCATAAGGATTTTAGCCAAGAAAACCCTGTGGAGCAGTTCTACTCCATATCACATGGAGGAGTCATGATGGCAATGGTTGATTTTGGGGGTTTTCTCTCACTGGGCTTATATTTAAGGGATAACATAGACATGGAAACCAACCATCAGGATATATTAGATAAGGGCTATAATATGAGCATGTTCAATGTGCAATAGATGTATGGAAGAAGGAGCATCCATGACTGCTCTAATATTCTCTCAATACATATATAACAATAAGCATCTAGTATGTATCAGGTGCTATGTCTAGTATGAAGATTACAAAGATGAAGAAAAAAAGTATACTACAATGTCACAATTGCTATAGCAGAAAAGGGCAGAGGATGCCATAGAACAACAGAGAAAAGTACACAAAGAACATGGTGATGGCAGCAACCAAACTCCTGTAACTTCATAAGGGAAAGAGAGTGATTCACCATCAGCAGTATGAGCCCAAGGCTGATTCCTGTGAGGCAGAGGTCAGACATGCCACCACCCTTGAACCTTTCTGCCAATTCTGACAGCAGCCGTATCTCCCACAGCACTCTCTACTTCTCTGCTGGATTTGATAATTCATTGCAATGGCCACACAGATCTCACAAACAATACTTATGATTATGGGATTTATTAAGGAAGTAAAAGATTACAATTCAGGTTCAGCAATGCTCAAGATACAATTCTTCAATCAGGACAGCTTCTTCTCAGCTATGCTGCTTCTCTCTGGCCTCAGCCTCTACCCTGCTTGGGCCAGTGTTACAAAACTCTTTTATCTTTGCAGATAGGAGCCCACAGAGGCACCTCACTTCACCTGGAAGTCTCCTACCTGAAGACATTCAGCTTTCTCACTTCGTGGGCCAGGAAGCTTGTTGCTCTGTCTTATGCTAGTCTCTTGGTTCTGGTGCCTCTGCTGCATTTTAACAATAACCTTTAACAATAAGCTATGCTGCAAAGCTTACAGTTCTGGGGCTGTGTGACCTGAACTAACAGGTACTCTTGGTGCCCCTGAGAATTCTAATCAGCCCACAGCAGTCTGAGAGCTCCTTGGTATAACTGCAAAAGGCTAGAGTTGATCTGGAATCCCCAGAAATGAATGTTTTCTTGTGTCCCCTCCTTCTTGTTGTTAGATGCTGTGGAGTAGATTCTGACTCTTGACAATCCTTTCCTGAGGCTTGTCATTTAAGAAAGGGACTACAATGCAGAAAACAGCTTTTTCCAGAAGAACAACATTAATGGCTTAAAGTTTCTGATATAAAATTATATAGTATACAGGACCCTTTCTGTAGCTACTCCTGGAGTTCATCTCAGAGCATTACCTACTAATGAATGAGGTCTTTCACTCTTTCAGGGAGGCAACTATCTTAGATTTAAGATATACACCTTTCACATAAACTCCATTAATATCAACCACCTAAAGCAACATCCATATGTGGTGGGATTTTTTTCAGAAATATTAAAGTAAGTGGAGATTATGTTTGCTCTCTGGGAAACATTACTAGCTGACTATACTTTCAGTTGCCTCATTTTCTGCTTTCTTTTCTGATCCTTGTCTCTAAAGAGCCCAGAGAATTTAGGAGATGTCACATTGCATTGGACAGAGGCCCTGGTTTGATAGGTGAAATATTTTCTGACTGGATGATCTATCCGTTTGTTTGTATTTATAAAATGCAGGTGACCTTTTGAATGTGAAAGATGGGGAGGTCTTTTAATAGATTATCCCTCTACCTCTAGCGTTTTACACCCAAGGCACATTTATTCAAGAGAAGGCAATAAATGACAATAAGGCACAGAACATCAATTTGATATCAGACAGCAGGCTGCATTTTGAATGTTTTCTCTGTGATGTTACGGAAACTATAAAGTGGTATACACATTTAAAATCACACCCACGATTTTCAATGCCTGAGCTTCTTAAAATATGAATACATTTTAACTCAAGATCCATGATCCTCATATCTACCATACGATAAAACACAAACACATTTACTGAATCTGTCACTAACTAGAAAAAAAGTTAAAAAATAAATATAAAACATGGAAAATAATCTATTCAAACTTGTTATTGTTGTTGTTGTTATGTGCCGTCGAGTCGGCCCCGACTCATAGCGACCCCTCCTTGGGTTTCCGAGGCAGTATCACTACAGAAGTAGGATTGCCCAACCTTCCTTCCAAGGAGTGGCTGGTGGGTTTGAACCGCCAGCCATCTGGTTAGCAGGCAAGTGTCTTAGCCACTATGCTACCAGAGCTCCCTATTTGAACTTATACTTCCTTAAGTACTGTATGTATACCTTTCTTTAGTAGTATATTAATTTGTTGTTCATCATGTGTCTACTAGATATGACACTAAGTGCTTTACATAGATTATATTATTTAATACTAGCAATAATCCTAAAAGTAGTCATTATCTCTTTCTCATAGATGAGAAAACTGAGAGATTATATTAACTCCCTCAAGGTTAAATTAGTAAGAAGCAGATTCCAGTGCACTGAATTATTTAATATGGCTCTTCTAGCCATGGTCTTTGTGACTCTCATCAGATGACTGGGTGGAAATATGCAAATGTCAGGTACTTGTGGTCCACCAAGGGGATTGGATAGCTTGTTAACAATTTAAATAATGTATGTGGCACCTTTGTGGGTGCATTGTTGTTGTTGTTAGTTGCCATTGAGTCAGTTCCAACTCATAGCCACCCTATGTACAACAGAACGAAATACTTCCTGGTCCTGTGCCAGCCTCATAGTTCTTGCTATACCTGAGCACATCATTGTGACCACTGTGTCAGTCCCTCTCATTGAGGGCCTTTCCCTTTTTCATTGACCCTCCACTTTACCAAGCATGATATCCTTCTCCAGGGAATGGTCCCTTCTGACAGCGTGACCAAAGTAGATGAGACAAAGTCTGGCCATTCTCGCTTCCAAGGAGCATTCCAGTTGCACTTCTTCCAGGACAGATCTGTTAGATCTTTTGGCAGTCTGTGGTACTTTCAGTATTTTTCTCCAATACCACAACTCAAAAACATCAACTCTTCTTCAGTCTTCTTTATTCATTGTCCAACTCTCACATGCATATGAGGGGGTTGAAAACACCATGGCTTGGGTTAGGCGCAACTTAGTCTTCAAAGAGACATCTTCACTCTTCACTTGAAACAGGTCTTTTGCAGTAGATTTGTCCATTGCCATATGTTGTCTGATATCTTGACTGCTGTTTCCATTGGTGTTAATTGTAGAATCAAGTAGTATGAAATCTTTGACAACTTCAATCTTTTCTCCATTCATTGTGTTGCTGCCTATTGGTCCAATTGTGAGGATTTTCATTTTTCTTATGTAGAGGCTTAATCCATACTGCAGGCTGTAGTCTTTAATTTTCATCAGTAAGTGCCTCAAGTCACCCTCACTTTCAGCAAACCATGTTGTGTCATCTGCATATCACAAGTTGTTAATGAATCTTCTTCCAATCCTGATGCCACATTCTTCTTCATCTAGTCCAGCTTCTCTGATTATTTGTTCAGCATATAGATTGAATAAATATGGTGAAAAGATACAACCTTGATGCACTCCCTTCCTGATTTTAAACCATGCAGTATCCCCTTGTTCTGTTTGAACTACAGCCTCCTAGTCTAAGTACAGGTTCCTCATGAGCACAATTAAGTGTTCCAGAATTCCCATTCTTCCCAATGTTACCCGTAATTTGTTATGATCCACACAATCAAATGCTTTTGCATAGTCACTAAAACACAAATAAACACCTTTCTTGCTTTCAGCCAAGATCCATCTGACATCAGCAATGATACCTTTTGCTCCACATCCTCTTCTGAATCCAGCTTACATTTCTGGAAGTTCTACGTCAATACACTGCTGCAACTGTTTTTGTATTATCTTCAGCAAGATTTTACTTGTATGTTATATTAATGATATTGTTTGATAACTTCCACATTCTGTGGGAGCACCTTTCTTTTGAATGGGTACAAATGTGGATCTCTTCCAGTCAGTTGGCCAGGTAGCTGTCTTCCAAATTTCTTGGCCTAGCCAAATAAGTGCCCCCAGAAGGGCATCCGTTTGTTGAAACATCTCAGTGGATACTCCATCAATTCCTGGAGTCTTGTTTTTTTACCAATTCCTTCAGTGCAGCTTTAACTTCTTCCTTCAATACCATTGGTTCTTGATCATATGCCACCTCCTGAAGTGAATAAACATTGACCAATTCTTTTTGGTACAGTGACGCTGTTTATTCCTTCCATCTTCTTTTGATGTTTCCTATAGATGTGGGGCCATGTAAATAAGGTGTATGGAACTATAATGTAAGGACTGGTCAATTTTGCCATCAACTGTGCTTGAAATGAGTCATTCCAGAGGTGGAAAGAGAGATCTCACTACCATCAAGATAGAAGAAGCTGATAGTGGAGTGTGTCCTTGGACCCAAGATCCTTGTGCTGAGACAGCAGAAAGATGGCAGCAGCAGAGGCAGCAGAACCAACAGAACTAAGGGCCTGCACAAGACAGAGAAGCAGGCTTGCCAGCCCATGGAGCCAGAAAGCTGAGTGTCTTTGGGAAGGAGCTTTGCTGGAGGAATGTGATATACCTATTTGCAGAGCTAAAAGAGCTTTGTAACATTTACTGGAACAGGGCAGAGGCCAGGCCAAGAAGCTGAGGGATAAACAGAGGCATGCCTGTGAGCACTACTGAGAAGAAGCTGTTCTGATCAAAGAACTGTATCCTGAGTCATTTCTAACCCTGAATTGTAACCTGCTACTTCCATAATAAACCCCATAATGATGAGCATTGTCTGTAATTTCTGTGAGGCCATTACAAAGAATTATCGAACCCAGCAGAGAAGTAGAGAGTACCATGGGAGGGATAGCTGATGTCAGAATTCGAAAAATAGTTGACAGATGGAGGGATGTCTGAAACTCTGCCTCAGAGGAATCAGTTTTCTGCTGTTGATCTTAATCCGCCTCCTGCCTTGTGAAGTTAGAAGAGGTCAGATGATGCATGCAAGCCATTCTTACAATAGGACTATTATGATCCGTAGGGTTTTCATTGGCTGATTTTCAGAAGTAGATCCACAGGTCTTGCTTCCTACTCCATCTTAGTCTGGAAACTCCACTGAAACCTGTTCAACATCATAGAACTCCCACTTCCCCCTCAAGCCTTCAGAAATGTAAAAGCCACTCTTAGCTGTTAGTAATAAAGAAACAGCACTACCCTTCCCCACACTTGGCTTGGAGGGCTATAGTTTGCTGACCCTTCCTCTAGTTGATAGAAAAATGTAGAAGTGACTTCCTGCATGAACTTAGCTTTAACCCTCCTATCTTTGCTCTGTACACTTTCTCTGGATAATCTTATCCTATCCCATGCTTTAAACACCACTTATCTATTAACAAATTCTTAATAAATAGCTCCATATTTGATGAGCCTCTGTGAGACAGACTTAAACATACAACTGCCCACTTGGATGCCTAGTAGGCCTCTGGGATATCTACTAGGCCTTTCAAACATAATATGCCTGAAAGAAGACTCCTGATCCCTTCTTCAAATATGTTCTCCCATCTTCCCAAACTCAGTAAGAGGCATTATCATCTTCAAGCCAAATTTTAGGATCTTTGTCTTATTCCTCCTTTCTCTTCATCCCCTAAATTCAATCCCTCACTAAGTTCTGTTGGTTCTACTTCCAACATATATCTCAAATGCACCCATTCCTTTCCATTCCCATAGTCCAAGCCATCAATATCGCTCATCTGAACTTTTGCAATAGCTTCCTGAGTAGTCTTCCTGCTTTCATTTTTACCACCCCCCATAATACATTCTTCTAAGAGTATAATGACTTTGATGCTTATATTATGTAGAAGGTGAATATAAATCTTCTGGTTTGGTCAACTGGGTATATGAGAAGAGCTTTCATTAGGAAAACATATGTAGTTGTGAAGAAATTTCTCAAGAAAATGATAAACTTTATTTTTGGCATATGCTTGAGGTGCCTTGACAAATGTAGGTGGAAATGCTGAGTAAACATAAGAGAAAGAAAAAAAGGTTGAAGGGAGGGAGAAAGGGAGCTGAAGGAAGAAAAGAAGGGAGGCAGGAAGGCAAGAAGGAAGCTGGGAAGGCAGGATGTGAAAAAAGAAGGAGGGAAGGAAAGAAGAAAAGGTAAATAGATGCATATGGGTCAGAAGCTTAGAACACAGATTTGAGCTGGCTCTGTGTAGATAAATGTTGTGCCGGGGAAAGTATATGCAGGACTTCTCAACCTCATCATGACTGATATTTTTGGCTAGATGAGTCTTTGTTGTGAGGGGGCCCTCCTGTGCTTTGCAGGATGTTCAACAGTATCCTTGACTTTACCAACTAGACGCTAGTAGCACACCTCCTCCCACCCCATTGTGACAACCAAATGTGTCTCTAGACATTGCCAAATGTTTCCTGGGGGTCAAAATAGTCTCTAGTTGAGAACCACTATTCTAATGTATTATACTAATGGGACATGCTGTCATTCATCTTAATAGGAATCTATGCATTCAGATGAAGATGTTTTCAGGTAAAGATTTTTGTTGGACAAATATGTGCCAGACAGTAGGGATACAAAAGTGAATAATTTATGAATGCTCCCCTCAGGGAATCTATTATGTAGTGAGGAATAGAGACAGGGACAGAGACAGATAGATAGCTTCTGTAAAGTTTACTCCAATTCACGGCGATCTTATGTACAACAGAATGATACCTGTTCCTGCTTCATCCTCACAATCATGACCATTTTAAGGCTATTGTGCCAATCCATCTCAGTGAGGGTCTCTTTCATCCTCACTGGCCCTCTGCTTCACCAAACACGGTGTCCTTCAGTGATTGATCCCTCCAGGTGGCATGTCCAAAGCAAGCGAGTTGGACAATATTCTGTTGTGATTCATAAGTTCTCCACTGGTTAATTTTTGGAAGAAGTAGATTGCCAGGTCTTTCCCATTAGTCTACCTTAGTCTTGAACCACCACTTAAATCTGCCCAACATGGCTGACCATTTTAGTATTTGAAATTCCAGTGGCATAATTTCCAGCATCACAGCAACACACAAGCCACCACAGTACAATAAATTGACAGACAGTTGGTGGAATGAGGGATATGGACATAATAAGTAGTTACAATGCATTGTGAAAAGTGTACAGTCTTAGTAAGCACAGAAAGACCAAGGTGTCAAAATAGAGAAAGCTATTGTGACAGAAGAGAAAAGAATAAAAAAGAACGACATTTGAGCTGGTTTTTGAAAGACAAGTATGAATCCAACAAGTGAAAATGATGAGGGAAAAGGCCACCAAAAGTGCCTAGAGTGCATATAGCATGCTATGTGCAAAGAGAATAGTATTGGGGGGGGGGGCAATGAGTGCTACAGCACAGCTTTATTTCAAACCCTTGAACATGGGTATTGCTTTCATTCTTACTTCCATTCTTACTATGTTGAGACTTTTGGTTTGGCTCGTTGATGATTCTGTATGTTTGAACTACAATATCCCACTTTTATAAAACCAGCAGTTAAAGTGAAATATGTATTTTACCAAATGTAAACAAAGCAGTGTGAACAATGTTGGGCAAAAGAACAGTTGTCTTTATAGCTACTCTAGTTCCTGCACATTGCCTAGAGCACTTGTGAATCAAAGACCAAACCTATTGAGTCTATTCTGACTCATAGTGACCCTATAGGACAGAATCCTCTGTGAGGATGACCTCGTAGAGTTTCCAAGGCATCTTTACAGAAACATACTGCCACATCTTTCTCTTATAGAGTGGCTGGTGAGTTGGATCCTCAAAACTTTCAGTTAGCAACCTAGCACTTAACCACTGTGCCACCAGCGCTCCTAATTAGCTTCATCTGAAACCCAACCAAACCCATTGCCATCAAATCCATTCCAACTCAAAGTGACCATATAGGGAAGAGTAGAAGTGCCTCATATGTTTTGTAAGACACAGAAGCGGACTGTCACATCTTTCTCCCCAAGAACAGCTAGTGGGTTCGAACCACTGACCTTTCAGTCAGAAGATGAGTGCTTTAACTACTGTGCCACCAGGGCTCTGTACTGACCTCATTAATAAGGGCTTCCATCCAGCTGCCTTCCTAGTCAATACCTCAGGAGTGGCGGGGCTTTTCCTCAGCATTGCATGGTAACCCCTCAGTGAGACTAATTAGATTTTTTTTTTCTAGAAAACATCCAGCTATTGATTTGAGAATTGAAAATAGTATTGATGTACAGTGGTCAGTTATAACTTGAATAAGAATTAACTACAGAATTTTTCAGACAAACAGAAATGTGGAATGCCCACAATTTTCATTGCTATAAGAATTCCCATTTAAGATTTATTTGATGTAAAATCTCTTACAGAATCTGGGGATCCTAAATCAAAAAATTACACAATAATCTTGCCAAATGCCTTAAAACTTATGTTGAATGTCTTATTATATTGAAAGACTTTTTTTGTTGTTGTTTATCACTGAGATTGCAATGCTCTTCACATAGTTTATTTGGAGGTTTATCATTGTAGTTCCCTGATGGCATTAAGATTTCCTTTATTTTTATTACTTATACACTCATTCACTCATTCAATAAACATTTACTAAATGATGGTGAAGTACAAGGCCATATACAAATATATAGATGCTTTTCAGTCAACGCTCTTAATATAAAAAGAACTAAGAACATATTGAGCCCTGCCCATGTGACAGACATCATGCTAATGTTTTATGTGATTTATCTCATTTAATTCTTTCCATGAAAGGGTGAAAAGCATTATAATTATTTCCATTTTACAAATGAGCAACTAGGGAGTTTACGTAACTTGCCCAAGGACCCCAGTTAAAGTGGATGACTTAAGAAGCCTACCAGTCTTCTCCCTCTGTCATTGTGGTTCCTAAAACGTAGAGAGAACCAGTTCAAAACTTCAGACCTTTTACCTTTTTCTCATCCCACAGCTGCAATTTGGTCTTCTGGTCCCTAGGTGATGTAAAGGATTGATACACTTGGCTACTGACTGAAAAGTTGGAGGTTCAAGTCCACCCAGAGGCAACTCATAAGAAAGACTTGGTAATCTACTTCCAAAAAAAATCAACATTGAAAACCCTACAGAGCACAGTTCTACTCTGATACACATGGGTTGCCGTGAATCAGAACCCACCCAATAGCAACTGGTCCTTAGGGCTAAGCTTACATCCTATGCTTCTGCAAGTTCCTAGACTTCATAAGGTTTTCCTTCTTCCTACCAATGGTACTGACTATCCCTGCTATTATTAAGGCTCAGAGGGGGTAGGCCATTACTCTCCTCTACCTGAAGGTGGTGTGTTATTACTCTACATCCAATTTTTTTGTTTTTTCCTCATGGATTTATCCTTTCATAATACTTAGTCACTGATTTTCCATAATCCTAGACCGTGTCTATCTAGAATCTCTACTGTCTCATACTTTTAAATACTAACTTATGCTATATATTTTCCAAATTTAGATCTCTAAGCTCCAGATTTATACTCCAACATCCTACTTGAAGTCTCCAATTGGATGTTGTGGCAAAGATTTCTAGTTCTCATCCAGTCAATACTCCTCTTCTTTTAATAAAGGAGCATAAAATTAGACCATATTTCCATGAGTATGGTCATGTTGGTATGATTTATTTAATAAAATGATGGGTGTGCTATTTCCAGGCCTGGTTCATTAAAACCTTCCCATGCACACTGTTCTGTGTTTTCTTCTTTCTCTTCCTTTTGGTGGAAGGGAAATAGCTGGCCAAGTTGACAGTTACAATTACATGTTCAAGGGGGCAAAGTCTCTGTAAGCCTGGATCCCTGAACTGCTGTGCTGCATAAAGGGGAACTCCTTGATAATATATTTACCTAGAATTTTCCCAAAGTAAAAACCTGTAATTTAAGCTAATATATGTTTTTCATTTATTTGCCAGTTTAAGAAAGCAATCAACCTTCTAAACTAACATAATTTTCTCTTAGACATCTCAAGAGTAACATGATTCCCATATATAATGGCTAATTTTATGTGTTGGCTAGGCTATACAGTTGACCTGGACTGTGACAACAGCTTTCTAGTTTCTTTTCTCTTCCTCTTCCATTTGGGATTGTAAGAGAAAGGTTTTAGAGATTGAAAGGAGAGATATGACACATTACAACCAGTTGGGATGGTCCAAAAAGACTTCATGAAGGAGATTTGAATGACGGATAGGATAGGAATATAATCTCACTGCTTTCAAGTCAATTCCAACTCATAGCGACCCCTCCTTGGGTTTCTGAGGAGGTATCTATGGAAGTAAATTGCCCAGCGTCCCTTCCAAGGAGGGGTTGGTGGGTTTGAACAGCCAGCCTTCTGCTTAGCTATCAAATGTCTTCAGCACTATACCACCAGGGCTCCCAGGAATATAATCCTAGTATATAATGTATATAAAGAAGAGCATTTAAGACAGAACACATGCAGGACATAGAATGAAGCAGACACTGAGTGGGTGTCACTGAGGGCCATGATACCGTATCCCTCCTTCTTTTATAAAGAGTTTAGTATAATTGGCTGCTATTAAAAACTTCTTCTTCAATGTAAAATGTATATATAAAAGTTATCCTGTCTTAAAATTACCCATATTCAACTCCCAACCAATCTGTAAGAGTAACTTAAAAATAATTTCATTTAGCTTAATTATTGTGCAGATAAGGCCCTGCTCACAGCACTTGGTAATTGCTAATCTTGTCATTAGTAACATATTTGCTAATGAGAAAGAAGAAGTAATCCTATCAGTTTGATACTTGGTTGAGACAACAGCGGACTTAACAATGAAGTACATTTTAGCAAAAAAAGAAAAATAACATGTTTTCCTTGTAACAGGGGTTTACAAGTAAATTTGGAGCTCTGGAGACACAGTGCCTAAGGCATCTGACTGCAAAGCAGGAGGTTGGTGGTTCAAACCCACCAGTTGTTCCATGGAAGGAAGATGGGGCATTCTACTTCTGTAAGGATTTACTGCCTCGAAAACCCAAAGGGGATTCTATGAGTAAGAACTAACTCAATGGCAGTGAGTTTGGCTTCTTTTCTTTTTTTCTTTTTTGGTTTATGATAGATTGGTAAATATTTAAACCCACCAGCCACTCCTCAGAAGGAAGATTGGGCAATCTACTTCTGTAGTGATACTGCCTTGGAAACTCAAGGAAGGGTAGCTATAAGTCGGATCTGATTCAATGGCAGTGACTTTGTTTTTGGTTTATTTTAAAAGTTGAAAAATAAAGTAAGTTCTTTGTAATTCAAATCTTAAAACTGATTATTATGAATAAAATAAATATAATGGCTTTTCTTCCTGTACATTACCAAGGACAGTTTGCCATTCCTAGCTTTCTGAAAGGCAAATACAACATCTAAGGAAATCACTTTTTCTATCATTTTAAATTGTGCTTTCCATGGGGGAGTACCTATTGATAAAATGAGGGATACACTTTCATACTCTATTGCTTACACTCAAGTAAAGTTTAATGTGTTCATTTTTCTCCACTGATTACAAAATAAGGAGGTCTGATGGTGTAGTGGTTAAGACATTTTACTGCTAACCAAAAGGTTGTTGGTTTGAACCCACCAAATGCTTGCTCCATGAAAGAAAGATGAGACATCTGCTTCTGTAAAGATTTTCAGCCTTAGAAATCCAATGAGGGTGCTATGAGTTGGAATCAACTTGATGGCAGTGAGTGAGTGAATACAAAATGCTCCCTCTTTACTGAGTTTTAAGTGGGGGAGTGGAAGAGTTATAAAGGGACATATAATTATCAATATATTAAGCATAACTGACAATATATTAAACTTGAAGGGGTAGTGGGAACTGTTTAAATTATAGAGCTACAGAGCAATTAAATATACATTACATGTGCACACACACATCTTTAAGTATAAAGATATCTAGAAAATAAGCAAGAGGATATGGATAACTCCACAAACCCAATAATATATATTCAGCTAAACAATAAACAATCAGTAAAGGACATGATTTCTCTCTATTCTAAAGAATAATGCTACTGATTTTTTCTTGTCAAGAAATCCATAAACCAAGTAATAGTGCATGACCTCTGGAATCTATGTTGTAGAGATTCAAAAACTAGAGTGTGAGTGTGGAATGTATCTTAAGCTGTTGAAGAGGGGATACGTAAATACTTTAAAATTGATTATATTGGTCAAGCAAAATTGAGATCACTTTCAGAGAGCTTAAAAAGAAACTTTACATCTGAGTATTTTCCTGAATTATATGGAAGTTATTGAAACTCTGTACTTTAATGGCTTTCAAGTACTCTGTTAAGATTGTTAACAATAAGAGTCCCACTTCCTAATCCACTGATTAATGATCAGTGCAATACATTATGAATCTGTTAAGGAAGTTTTTTGTGGGTTTATGGAGAAGCAGAATTCATTTTCTCTTATAATGTGCCATCAATGGAAAGGTTTGTCCATGTGACTTTTGAGGATACACCTTGTAAAGCCAGGAAAGGAGATCCTAAATCTAAACCACACCATAATTTTGTTTCTAAAGATGATGTGCTATGAAATTCTATCTTTTGTGACTGTGTTCAACATACTAATGACCACTAATAATTCAATTATAAATAAATTTGCCAATGTAGGAGCTCTGGTAGCATAGTGCCTAACGCACTTGACTGCTAACCAGAAGGCTGGTGGTTCAAACCCATCAGCCACTCCTCAGAAGGGAGGTTGGACAATCTACTTCCGTAGTGATACTGCCTCAGAAACCCAAGGAGAGGTCGCTATGAGTCAGGTCCAACTCAACGGCACATAACAACCACAGTTAGACTAAGAAAATGACTTGGAAATTATCACCAATTACTGAAATATACAGTTCCAAGGGAACTATATGCTTAGGGAACGCTGAACAACTGCAGAATATTTGGCCCTAATCTACGATTCCAAGAGCTAAAGCTGAATGTAGTAAAATTAGAATAGATTTGCTTACATTTTATTATAAATGTTATATTTGAGGTACTAGGGAAGTGTATGTATTAGTGATACTTCAGCTGAGGTTTCTTAAGACTCTCTATGGTGAAGAAAATATAACAGAATTAGATGGCCTGGTTCTAGTTCTAGAACTCCCTCAAATGCTTACTACCTCCATGACCTAACAGTTAAACACTGTATATGGGGAATGGACTACTGAATCATTCATGGTATAGTGGAAAGAAGACATGTTTTGGAATCAAAACTAAGTTTGAATTCTAGTATCACTACTTACCCTGACCATGGGCATTTTACTTGATTATTATGAGACTTATTTTTCTCATAAGTAAAATGTTTCCACCTCCTTAATCATTTGCATACTATGTCAGCCCCTTAATAACCTCTCTTCTCCTCCCAGATCAACCTGGACTCATTGCAGTATTTCATCCAAACTTTCCCTTGAATACTTAACTCCTTTCTCTGTTTTTCTCCTTTTTAAGTTTGTCAAGTGGCATGCCTTCAACTCTCACCTTTCACCTCCCTTCTCTTTCATCCATCATTCTCCACATCTAGCAACTCAAATCCTGTCATTGAATTTGGTCCTCTTCTTTTTGTCTACACTCATTCTCTTGGTTTATACTCAACCAGTCCAATGACTACAAAATACCATGTGAAAGGCAAAGACTCAAAAATTTATATCTCCAGCTTAGATCTTTCTGCCCCACTTCATGTTCAGATATCCACCTCCCTATTCACATCACCATCTAAATGTCTGAAGTGTCTCAAACTCAACATATCTAGAATTGAATTTTGAATCACCACTACTAAATCCTGCTCCCACTGCAGTTGTCTCCATGGCCTTCTTTCCAGTTACTCAAGTCAGAACCCTTGGCATCATCTTTATGTTCTCTCTCTCTCTTCCCTACGTTCAATACTTTGGTAAACTCTGTCAACATTTTTGTCAAAATATGTACAAAATACAACTCTCACCAGCATAGATTTTTGTCTGTTATGTTCAAAACCTGACATTTTCACCTCGTGTTTGTTTTTATTTATTCATTCACCTGAAACATAATTTCCCAACCACATATCTATAGTTTATACATCCTTCAAAACCTAACTCAGATAGCACTTTGTCCACAAGTAGCCTCTCCTGTCCTTGACTGGAGAAACTTCTCCCTCTTTTCAAGTCTCCTGTCTTTGCGTCTACCTCTTTTCTTCACTCAGTGTCTTCAAATTGGTGTGACAGGAATCTGTGTGATTGTTTTATTCAGCTACCAGATGGCAGTTCCTTCAAAATAAAAGTTAGTTCAGTGCATTATTTATGAATTCTTCACAAGCCCTGACATGTAGCAAATAAACAAAATAATTTTAAATAAATGAGTGAATTTCAATTATGCTTTAGGAAGATAAGCGGTGATACAAGAAGAATGGGGCATGGTGGTGTGCACGCCTTTGGGAAATGCTGTGGAATGACTGTGGAGTTAGAAACATAATCTGAAAGGAATGTGGGGAGTGAATGAGTATGAAATGTGGGAGCAAAGGATCCTCCACTGCACAGAGTGGTGAAGAAGGACCCCATTAGGTCTCCACTAAATGTTGCAATAATTTGTACATTACACGTTACAATTATTAATGAATGTCTGCAGCTGTTTCTTCCCATTTTGAGTTGTCCCCCATAAGCAAATGAAGATTCCAAAGGTTTTAGTCAATCCATGTCATTAATGTCGACTCTACTTTGAGGAGGCTGGTTTTCTTAAGTCATATTTTGAGTACCTTCCAACCTGAGGGTCTCGTCTTTCAACACAATATCAGATAATGATCCACTGCTATTCATAAAGTTTTCCAGTTATATATCAGACAATGTTTCACTGATATTCATAAGGTATTCATTCAGTGGCCGATATTTTCAGAAATGGATGTCCCCATCCTTTTTTCTAGGCTGTTTTAGTGAGGAAGCTCCACTGAATCCTGTCCACTGTGGGTGACCCTGCTGGTGTTTGAAATACTGGTGGCATAGCTTCCAGCCTCACAGTAACAAGCAAGCCAACACAGTATGACAAACAAAGATAAATTGTGGATAATAATAATCAGAAAGTGGAATACACAAAGTATGAATCTATAAAAATTGGAAATTGTCAAAAAGGAAAAGGAACACAAAAAGATCAAGATCTTAGGCATTAATTAGCTGAAATGAACTGGTATTGGTCATTTTTAATGAGACAATTAAATGGACTACTATGCCAGAAATGACAAATCAAGAGGAATGACATCACATTCATTGTCAAAAAGAACATTTCAAGATCTATCCTGAAACATAGTGCTGTTTGTGATAGGATAATATCCATACAAGGAAGATCAGTTAATAGTGCTATTAATAAATTTGTACACCAACTGCTATAAAGACAAAGATGAAGAAATTGAAGATTTTTACCAAATTCTGCAGTCTGAAATTGACCAAACATGCAATCAAGATGTATGACAAATACTTGTGATTGGAATGCAAAAGTTGAAAACACAGAAGTATCAGTAGTTGGAAAATATGGCCTTGGTAACAGAATCTGATGCTACAGATCACATGATAGAATTCTGCAAGACCAAAGACTAATTCATTTCAAATACTTTTTCAACATAAACCATGATTATACATGTAGACCTCTCCAGATGGAATACTCGGAAGTCAAATTGACTACATCTGTGGAAAGAGGTAATGGAAAAACTCAATATCATCAGTCAAAGCAAAGCCAGGAGCTAACTGCAGAATAGATCATCAATAGCTCATATACAAGTTTAAGCTGAAGCTGAAGAAAATTAAAACAAGTCCACAAGAGCCAAAATATGACCCTGATTATATCCCACTTGAATTTAGAGACCATCGGAAGAATAGGTTTGATGCATTGAACACCAGAAGACCAGACAAGTTTTGGGATGACATCAAAAACATCATACATGAAGAAAGCAAAAGGTCATTTAAACACAGAAAAGAACAAAAGACTAAAATGGATGTCACAAGAGACTGAAACTTACTCTTGAATGGAAAGTAGCTAAGGAGAATGGAAGAAATAAAAGAGCTGGGCAGAAGATCTCAAAGGGCGGCTCAAGAAGACAAAGTTAAGTATTATTAAAAAAATGTGCAAAGATGTGGAGTTAGAAAGCCAAAAGGGAAGAACACACTGATCATTTCTCAATCTGAAAGAATAAAAGAAAAACTCCAAGCCTCAAGTGGCAATATTGAAGGATTATTGAACATTATTGGTTATTGAATATTCTATGGGCAAAATATCGATCGATGCAGGAAGCATCAAAAGAAGATGGAACATTTCTTCATGTTTGTTGGCCGCTTGAATATCCTCCTTGGTGAAGTGTCTGTTCATGTCTTCTGCCCATTTTTTAATTGGATTGTTTGTCTAAACAATTATGTATGTCTAAATGGAGAGTGTATCCAAGATCATATACAGGGTTGGCAGAAAATGGGCCTCTCGAAGAGTATGAAGGGATGGACACTGGGAGGAGGTAACTATGGGGAGGAAGTGGGAGGGGAGCTGCTGCATTGTAAATTTTGGTCAATGACATGAGACAAAGTATATGTGAACTGCTGTATGAAAAGTGAATTTACTCTGTAAATCTTCACCCAAATCCTAATAAAAAAGAAGATGGAAGGAATATACAGAGTCATCGTACCAAAAATAATTGTTTAACATTCAACCCTTTCAAGAGATAGCACGTGATCAAGAACAGACGGTACTGAAGGAAGACGTTCAAGCTGCACTGAAAGAATTGGTGAAAAACAAGGCTCCAGGAATTGACTGAATACTCACTGAGGTATTTCAACAAAGAGATGCATCACTGGAGGCACTCACTCGTTTGTACTGAGCAATTTGGGAGACAGCTACCAGTCCAAGCAACTGGAAGAGATTCCTGTTTGTACCAATTCCAAAGAAAGATGATCCAACAAAATGCAAAAATTAGCAAACAGTATTATTAATATCACACACAAGTAAAACTTTGCTGAAAGTATTTTAAAAATGGTTGCAGCAGTATATTAACAGGGAACTGCCAGAAAATCAAACTGAATTATGAAATGCATGTGGAACAAGGGACATCATTGCTGATATCAGATGGATCTTGATTGAAAGCAAAGAATACTAGAAAGATGTTTACCTGTGTTTTAGTGACTATGCAACAGCTTTGGACTGTGTGGATCATAACAAATGATGGCTAACATTGTGAAGAATAGGAATAGACCAAGAGACAGTCATTTGAACAGAACAAGGTTTAAAACCAGGTAAATTGTGTGTGAGGGTTATATCCTTTCACCATATTTATTTAATCTGTATGCTGAGCAAATAATATGAGGCTGGACTATATGAAGAGGAACACATGCAGAATCAGGATTGGAAGAAGAGTCAGTAATAACCTTGAAATGCAGATGACACACCTTAGCTAGCTGAAAATGAAGATGACTTGAAGCACTTACTGACAAAGATCAAAGACTACAACCTTCAGCCTGGATTATACCTCAACGTAAAGAAAATAAAAATCCTCACAACTGGACCAACAAGCAACATCATGATAAATGGAGCAAAAATTGAAGTTGTCAGAGATTTTATCTTAGCTGTACCCACAATCAACACCTATGGAAGCAGCAATCAAGGAATCAGACAACATATTGCACTGGACATATCTACAAAAGACCTCTTTAAAGTGTTAAGAAGCAAAGACATCACTTTAAGACTAAGGTGTGCCTAATCAAAGCCATGGTACTTTCAGTAGTCTCATATGCATGAGAAAGCTGAACAGTGAATAAGGAAGACCAAAGAAGAATTGATGTCTTTGGATTGTAGTGCTGGCAAAGAATATTGACAACACCATGGACTGAAAGAAGAGTGAACAAATCTGTCCTGCAAGAAATGCAGCAAGAATGCCCCTTAGAAGTGACAATCACCAGACTTCATCTCATCTACTTTGATCATGTTGTCAGAAGGGACCAGTCCCTGGAGAAGGAGATCATGCTTTGTAAAGTACAGGGTCAGTAAAAAAGCAGGAGAGCCTCAATAAGATGGATTGACACAGCAGTAACAATGATGGGCTGAAGCACAACAACAATGGTGAGGATGGTGCAGGACCAGGCAGTGTTTAATTCTGTTGTACAAAGAGTTGCTACGAGTCAGAGCCAGCTCAAAGGCATCTAACAACAACAACAAATGTCACAACGTTTCACAAGGTTGTGTTGTTGTTTTTAGATGTCATGGAGTCTATTTTGACTCATAAAGACCCCATGTAACAGAGTAGAACTGCCTGCATAAGGTGTTCTGGGCTGTGATCTTTACAAGAGCAGATCACCAGGCCTTTCTTCTGTGGAGCTGCTGAGTGAGTTTGAATCGCCAATCTTTTGGTTAGCAGCTGATGGCTTCCCCATTGCCACAAAAAGAGGAAAAAAGAAAAAATGAACTCACTGCCACAGAGTCAATTCCAATTTAAAGTAACCCTATGAAAACAGAGTAGAACCCTATGACAGAGTAGAACTGTCCCATAAGGTGTCCAAGGTTATAATCTTTACAGAAGTAGATTGCCTCCTCTTCATTCCACAGAGCAGCTGGTACGTTTGAACTACCAACATTCTACTTAGCAGATAAATGCCCTACCAACTACACCACCAGAGCTCCTTAAATTAGTGGAGGATAGTTTCTGTCCATCTACCTCTGGGCTACAGGTCTAAGAAGCTTATGGGGACAACAATTAGCTAGAATCATTCCTTTCCATTCATCTGTGTCTATTTTTCTAATAGTTTGCATTTATGGCAGAAAAAAAACTTCTGAAACTAATGTCGAATGGTACATTTAGTTGAATAGTGGACAGGCTCTCTTAGATATACAATTTAGCTGGAGGGCTTAATTTAACTCTTTTTTTCTAAACAGTTACTTTTCATACTAGTCAAATGGTTTCATTGAATTCAATGTCTTTTCCCAAATATTATATAGAACAAGGAAATGACAATTGGGTTTTAGATTCAACTTTTCCACAGGAAAGAAAGCCCAGTTCCGCATGTGAACCACAACAGCATAGCTTCAGATCTTCGAGGAAGGCTACTCTGCAGCCTACTTCGTATATTTTGCTCATCTTTGCTATTAAGTCCTTTTTTTTTCCTTATACCTAGTTTCTCTCTCACTAACTTTGATACTTAGTTTTTTTGAACATTCAAGATCCAAAACTTATTCAAGGTATGTCCTTTCAACCCATACTTAACTGAGGTTAATAAAGTTACAAAAATCTTTTATCATAGCAGTGTGTTGTGCATGTGTGTGTGTTTACATAAATACACACACACACATACATATGCATGCATGTATGTAACATACACACATTTCTTATTAATAGATATCTATAACCTTACTTTATTTCACAAATAAAATTTAGTGTTTTTCTGATTCCTTATATTCCTTATTTCAGAGCTCATTTTTTATTTCAGAAATAAAGTTTAGTTCTTTCCTGTTTCATTATATGCAAAAACTAAAGTATGTGTGTTCTCAACAGACTTGAACCTTTTGTTTTCTAAATGCATTCTAACCTCTGCTGATAGCTGTAAAGACATATACTTTTTCCAAGGACATAGAATAGTTGCCTCTGACTTGAAAAAGACTGAACAAAATAACTATTTTTGAATCATTAACTAGTCTCATCGTATACATCTAGAGTTCCTAGTTTCTTTGATTTTATACCCTGCTTCCCAAAAGGTTTCCCCATTAATATTAACAGCTTTATGAATCTCATTACTCTGACTTATGCCTTTTCAATTTATTTAAGGTTGTGTCAATATTAAATTATCTGTCCCTTGTGAGCAACTTCAATAATATTTAGATGCAAAACAGTCTTAAGCATTACCTAGCAGGCAAAAATCCATGTTATTACTTATAATGCCTTCTTCCCTAATAGAATTAACAAATAATTACTAAGTACTATATTGAAGAATTCAGACCCCATCTAAATTACTACAATAAAAATACCATAAGTGATGCTTCGAGTTCTGCCCTTTGTTAATCCCAACTATGCTACTTTGGTGGCGTAGTGCCTAAGGCGCTTGACTGCTAACCAGAAGGCTGGCAGTTCAAACCTACCAGCCACTCCTCGGAAGGAAGATTGGGCAATCTACTTCCGTAGTGATAACCCAAGGAGGGGTCACTATGAGTTGAATCCGATTCGAGGGCAATGGGTTTTTTATGGGTATACTTCAACAGGGGGTGAGGGAACTAAAAGGGCCAAAGGGTAACAGAAATGTCTAAAACTATTGCCTAGAATTCTAGAGCAATCTCTGAATAAAATGAAGTTAGTATTCATACTAAAATTTCCACTTTAGGAGACTTTCACTTCCAAGAAGATGGAGAAGACAAGACATACTTTTCCCTATTCCTCCCACTAAGTACAACTAAAAATACTAAATATTATATATATATTAAAAAAAAAAAAAAAAGAAGCCTCTGAAGGGTGGAGAGAAGAACTAAGTGAACCAGATAGGGAGCTCAGGGCCTGAAGAACAGCACAAATGTGAGTTCCCTGATTTGTTTTTTTGTTTTTGGTTTTGTTTCATATATCCCAGGCTTAGAGCCAAAGAAGTTGGTAACCTGGAAAGGAAAACTAAAAACTTTAAAAGCCCAAGAAATATAGGCTTTCTCTAGCCAAATGTCTAGAGTCAGGCTAGAAAGATACAAAACTTTTAGGCAAAAACCTCTCCTCTCCAGGAAATACAAAAAACAATAACAAAACAAATAAACAAAAAATGCAACCCTATCCCTACCCTTGCCAGCAATGATCAAGTAGGAAACTATGACTTCCACCCTCCCAAGGCCATAATGAAGCATGCCAATGCAACCACTAGGGTGATGTCAGAGGAGAGACAACAAGGGAGCCTGGATTTCCACCCAACAGTGACTAGGCTTCCATTGGTGTCAGTGGACGCCAAGTGGGAATACAAAGTATTTCTCCCTCTCTCAGGTAGGAGGTATCAGTGAAAATCTAGTGGGAAGTCAGAACTCCTACTCCTATCCAGCAATAAGGAGGAACTTCCCTCTCAGTGTCAATAGAGACCAAGTAAGGGATCTGGACTTCTATCTCAACCTACCAGTAATGAAATTGTGGCTCCCCTTCTCTGCCAGAGTGGTGTCAAAAGAAATCCAATTAAAACAGAAACTTTGACTAAAATTCAGAGTCTAATAATATAATACCTCAAAATTCTGGTTTTAATAAAAAGCAATCATCAGGCCAAGAAGCAGGAAGATCCAAAATTGAACGAAAAAAAAAATGGCAGAGATTTTAGAATCATTTGGCATTCCTGAAATAAATTTTAAAAAATAGACAATCTCAGCAAAAAAAAAAAAAGATAGCTATAAGAACCAAATAAAAATTTTAGAAATGAAAAATACAATGAGCAAAATAAATAGTTATCCTAGACATTTTATATTAGTGAGATCACACAATATTTGTCCTTTTGTGATTGATGAAATTCAGTCAGAATAACTTATTCAAGCTTCACCCATGTAGTGACACAAGACTGCATTTCTTTTTATGGTAGAAAAATGGTCCATTTTAGGAGCTCTGGTGCCATAGTGCCTAAGGCATTTGACTGCTAACCAGAAGGCTAGTGGTTCAAACCCACCAGCCACCTTGGGAGGAAGGTTGGGGAAACCCAAAGAGGGGTCACTATGAATCAGATATGACTCCACGGCAGTGGGCTTGGTTTTTTTGGTTTGGTATGGTCCATTTTATATGTATGTACCGTATTTTGTTTACCCGCTCATCTGTTGGTGGTTGTTTCTACCTTTTGGCTGTTGTGAATAATGCTGCAATGAACATTGCTGTATAGCCAGAATGTTCCTTAGAAGTGAATATGATGGTATTTCATCGCATGTCTTTCGAACATGTTATCTGGAGGAACCAGTCCCTAGAGAAGAATATCACAGTTGGTAAAGTTGATGGTCAGGAAAAAGAAGAAGACCCTCAATAAGATGGATTGACAGAGTGGCTGCAAAAAATGGGCTTAAGAACAGCAACAATTGTGAGGATGGCACAGGACAAGGCAATATTTTGTTCTGTTGTACACTGGGTCACTATGATTCGGAACCAATTCGCCAGCACCTAACAACAACAAATGTCTGTTTGTGTTGCTGCTTTCAAGTTTCTTGGTTATATGTCTCAGAGTAGAATTCTAGGTCACATGGTAGGTTTATATTTACCTATTTGAGGAACTCTTATACTGTTATCCAGAGAGGCTGTGTCATTTTGCATTCCTACCAGCAATGAATGAGGATTCCAGTTTCTCTACATCTTGCCAAAAATTGTTATTTTACATTTTATTAATCTTAGCCATCCTACTAGGAGTGAAGTGGCACCTCACTGTGGCTTTGATATGCATCTTTCTAATGTGCAATGACGTTGAGCATCTTTTGGTGTGCTTTTTGGACATTTATATATCTTCTTTGGTGAAATGTCATTTCAGATTCTTTGCCCAAGTTATAATTGGGTTATTTGTCTTTTTCTTATTAAGTTGTAGAAGTTCTTTGTATATTCTAGATATTAAATCTTTATCTTACATATAGGTCCCAAAAAGTTTTCTCCCATTCTGTAGGTTATCTCATCGCTTTGTTAATAAACTTCTTTGATGTGCAGAAGTTCTTAATTTTTATGAGATCTCATTTATGTTTTTTGTCTTTTGTTCTTTGCGATTTTAGTGTCATATCTAAGAATCTGTTATTGAAGACTATGTCTCAAAGCTTTCCCTTTGTGTTTTCTTCTAATAGTTCTATGGTTTGGGGTGTAACATTTAGATCTTTGATTCATTTTGAGTTTGTTTTTGAATGTGTTGTGAGGCATGAATCTAACTTCAAACTTTTGTATGTGAAAATTCAATTATTCCAGGGTCATTTATTAAAGAGACTATAGTTTTGTTTTGTTTTTTTTTATAGAGATGAGAATTTAATCATAGTTACCAAGTGTTTTGGTTATCAGGTGCTGCTCTAACAGAAATATCACAAATGTATGGCTTTAAAAAACAGAAATTTACTCTCTGACAGTTTAGGAGGCCGCTCAACCTTGGCATTCAGTTCTGCTTCTTACTCCTGGCCAACTGGAGCTGAAGGTGTCTCGTAACTCAGTCAGCTGCTGACTGCTGAGGCTGACAAACCCAAGATCAGCAAATAAAATGACAGTCCCAAGACTATCAAGCAATGGGGGCAGGCCATTAATTCAATTCCAGAAACAGCCCCAAGATTGGCAGACAGCAAGGCAGACCACTGAGATGAGGACTCGGCCAAATGCAGGATCCGGATGTGCCAAGAAGCTGAAGATCTTCCTCAAAGTGTCTTATATGCTGGAAGCAGACCACATCTGTAAGAAAACCACTTCAATGCTCAGAGCAGATTCCACTGTAGAGGTGATTCCCAGTCTTGTCATGGAGAAAAACAACATCCAGCTGCCCAGCCACTCAAAACCAGGCCCAGCCAAGTTGGCACATAACCTTAACTACCACACCAAGGTCTTGAGCTTCTTGGCACACTTGGACTCTGTGTTTATCTGACTCTACATTCAGCAGCCTGCCAATGTTGCCTGCTGACCTTGGGACTGGTCCTGGACTTGAACTAGCAGCCTGCTGTGTTGCTTAATAATCTTGGGACTGAGCCATTTTATTTGTCGACTTTGGGTTTGTCATCCTCAGCAGCCAGCAGCTGCCTGAGTTAGGAGAATCCTCCAGCTTCAGTGGACAGGGAGCAAGAGGCCAAGCTGAAGCACAAGGTCAAGGACCCTTCTCCCAGCTCCTTGACCTGGCACTTTGAACTCAGATGTCTAGCCCCCTAAACTGTAAAAGAGTAAATCTATTTGTTAAAGCAGCACTAGAGGACAAAAACACCAAGGATAGAATGGACACTGTAAGGGGGAAATCATGATTTAGTAAGCATAGAGTTTTTGTTTATGATGATGGAAACTTTGGCAATAGATATTGGGGGTGATTGCACATGATTGATGTAACTCATTTTATTGAATTGTGTATGTGGAAAATGTGGAATTGGAAAATGTATGTTCTCTATATTTTTACAATAATTAGATAGATAGATAGATAGGTAGATAGATAGATAGAGGTAGGGGTAAAGGTAGAGGTAGGGATAGGGATAGGAATAGGGATATGGATAGAGATAGGTATAAGTATAGATAAATAGATGGTCTCAACAGGAAAACAGAAGGCACAGAGGACAGAATCAATGAACAGTAAGGTAAAATAATAGAAATTACCTAATCTAAACAATAAAATAAAATAGGCTAAAAAAAAAATGAGCAGAGTCTTAAGATCTATGGGACTAAAACAGGAGCTTTGGTGGTGTAGTCTCTAAGGCATTTGACTGCTAACCAGAGGCTGGCAGTTCAAACCCACCAGTCACTCCTTGGAAGGCAGGTTGGACAATCTACTTCTGTAGTGACACTGCCTGAGAAACCCAAGGAGGGGTTGCTATGAGTCAGATCTGACTGGACCGCAGTGCATTTGTTTTTTTTGGGGGACTAAAACAAAAGCTCAAACATTCTTTTCATCAAGGTCAGAGAAGAAAAATGACAGGGCTAGAAAAGTACTTGAAAAAA
The DNA here is from genome assembly GCF_000298275.1 of Orycteropus afer afer. Taxonomy (NCBI): domain Eukaryota; kingdom Metazoa; phylum Chordata; class Mammalia; order Tubulidentata; family Orycteropodidae; genus Orycteropus; species Orycteropus afer. Next base: position 5,816,678 of record NW_006921662.1, read on the forward strand.
TATGGACTGAAAACTTTACAAACATGGTGGTTGTTGTTGTTGTCATGTGCCGTCGAGTCCGCCCCGACTCATAGCCACCCCTCCTTGGGTTTCCGAGGCAGTATCACTACGGATGTAGGATTGCCCAACCTTCCTTCCGAGGAGTGGCTGGTGGGTTTGAACTGCCAACCTTCTGGTTAGCAGTCAAGTGCTTTAGCCACTATGCTACCAGAGCTCCCTACAAACATGGTAAGAGATATAAAACTACAGATTCAAATAAAACTAAGCAAAATTCAGAAAGTACAAACTCAGAGAAATCCACACCAAGACATACCAAAAATCTGAACATTAAAGACAAAAAATAAATAAATAAATAAAAATCTTAAAATCAGTGAGAGGAAAACAACACTTTATTTATTAGGAGAAAATCCATTCAAATGACAGCAAATTTCTCATTAGAAATCAGAGAGGACACGGGAAGCGGCCTGATATATTTCAAGTGCTGAAAGAAAGGAACTGTGGACCCAGAATCTTATATTAGGCAAAAATATCCTCAGAATGCAGAGAAAACCAAGATATTTTCAGATGAATGAAAATTAAGAGAATTTGTTGTTAGCCAACCTACTCTGAAACATAAAATGGCTAAAGGAAGTTCTTCAAACAGAAAAGAAAGGATCTTGAACATAAGGAAGGAAAAAAAATATATAGTAATCAAAAATGTAGGTAAATACAATAGACTTTCTTTCTCCTCTTGATTTTTCTAAACTATGTTTGAAGGTAGAAGCAAAAATTATAGTACTATATAATATGGTTCTAATTGTAAGCACAGAAAATATTTAATACAATTATAAATGTGAAGGGTAAAAAGACATTAAAGGCAGTAAAGTTTCTACGTTTCACTCAACTAATAAAATGACACCACCAGTAGGCTGTGATGAGTTTTGTATATATGATGTAATGCCTAGAAAAATGACTGAGTAAGCGTGAACATTTTTTAGAATTAAATTTTGATTTATCGATCCTATTTTTGAGTGTATATAGTTGTATATTTTTACAACTATATACACTCAAAAACACTATAAAACTCACTGCCATCGAGTCAGCTCTGACTCATAGTGACTGCTCCTTGGGTTTCCCAGGCAGTATCACTACAGAATTTTTTTACCCAATCTTCCTTCCAAGGAGTGGCTGGTGAATTTGAACCATCAGCCTTCTGTTTAGCAGTTAAATGCCTTAAGCATTATGCCACCAGAGAGCCTTAAAAATAAATAAATAAAATACTATAGATAAATCAAAATTTAATTCTAAAAAATGTTCAAGTAACTGACAGCAAGGTAAGAAATAAAAAATAAATAAGATATAGAGAGAACAAAACATAAAACAACGAACTTAAACTCTAACATCAATAATTGCATTAAATATAAGTGCTCTGAAAGCACCAACTTATTTTTATTTATTTATTTGATTGTGTTTTGGGAGCAAATTTACAGAGCAGGATTTGTTTTACATTCAAGAGTTCATGTACGTTTAGTTTCACTCCCCCATTACCATCCCCAACCCTAACCCACTCTCCTCTCCCTTCCCAGTAACCAACCCCCATCCCTTCTTTGTTATGCACTCCTGTGTGTCCTTCTTTTCCTCCCTCCATATGAATGTTGCCCCTCTGGCGCCCCATGGCCCAATGCTCCAAGGGATGTATCTCCATAGATTAGGTGGGTGCGTCACCCTGGGTTGGATGTTCTGCTGTAAGTCGTGTTACTATTGGACTTAAAGCCAGCCCTTTGGAGTAAGTTTTATGCAAGGCCCAAAATCTTGGGAGGTCCCACCAGACTCCATCCAACAGTAATTCTGGTTGTTACTGTGTTTTCAAATTTTATTCCACATTTTTCCTCCCACTTTATGCAGGATCTACAGTTCTGATCCCTTCCTGAGTAGCTGGCATTGATGCCGGGCACCATCTAATTCTTCTGGCCTTGAGGTCCATCATATCCTAGGGTTGATTGTTTCCAGATGCCCTTGGTTTTCTTTACTCTTCTTCGGTTCTGATAAAAAGAGACCATTAGCTGCATCTTAGATGGCTACTCAACAGCTTTTAAGACCCCAGTTGCTACTCACCAAAGTAGGTTGTGGAACAAAATTTTTATGTATTGTGCCAATTGAGCCTGGTGTCCCCCAATACTATGGTCCTGAGTCAGCAAATCTGGTGATTCTCTCTCCTAATGTATATGGCTGGCCATCTATGAGGGATTGCTCCATGTCTGTCTTCTGTTGCTTCTGTAATAATTGTGGTTATTTTGTATCACTAGTATCTGTGCAAGATTATCCTCAGCTGCATCTGTCATTGGGCTAGTATATAATCCTGTTCACCGACCCCCATCTGATCTTCTTGGTTGTCTATGTATTTATCTGCAGCCTCATGTTTGGTGTTAGTATTGTGGATATACTGGTATTAGCCTCTGTCGTCTGTATCTTATGTGCACAATTCAATGTCCTCCCTTTCCCCAATGTTATCATGCTGATCACAGACCCTTTCCATACCCTCCCTCCCCTTACCCAACCCCAACAAGCATGTGGCCCCAACAAGTCCACAATTTTCCGCTCCCATACCCTCCTATACCCAATAACCTACAAAGTGAGTTCCCTTCCCTAAGGAAATCCTTCCTTGACTTTTTTACAGTAAATGGGCTCATACAATATTTGTCCTTCTGCGATTAACTTATTTCACTCAGCATAATGTCCTCCAGGTTCAACCGCATTGTGAGATGATTTGTGTATTCTTCATTGTTCTTTAATGTAGCATAGTATTCCATTGTGTAAATGTACCATAATTTGGTTATACATTCATCTGTTAGTGGGTATTTAGGTTGTTTCCATCTCTTTACTATAGAGAATTGTGCTGCAATGAACATGGGTGTGTATATGTCTGTTCATGTCCTGTCTCTCAACTCTTTAGGATATATTCCTAGTGATGGAATTGCTGGTTCAAATAGTATTTCTATTTTCAGTTTTTTAAGGAAATACCATACCATTTCCCATAATGGTTGTACAATTTTATAGTCCCACCAGCAGTGTATGAGAGTTCCAAACTCTCCGCAACCTCATCAGCATTGGTTAATTTCTGTTCTGTGGAACTTTGGTATTATTGCTGGGTTGAGATGATATCTCATCATTGTTTTGATTTGCATCTCTCTAATGGTTAATGATTGTGAGCAATTCCTCATGTGTTTGTTGGCCACCAGCATGTCCTCTTTAGTGAAGTGTCTATTCATGTCCTTTGGCATTTTTTGAATTGGATTGTTTATCTTTTTGGCATTGAGGTGCTGAAGATTTCCACAGATTTTGGAGATAAGTCCTTTGTCAGATATGTCATAGGAAAATATTTTCTCCCAATTTGTAGGTTCTCTTTTTGCCCTTTTGGAGAAGTCTTTCGATGTTCGTAAGAATTTAATTTTTAAAAGGTCCCAGTCATTTAGCTTCTTTTCCACCTCCTGTGCTTTCTGGGTTATGCTTGATAGTCTATTTATGCTGTAAATTAGGGCCCTATGGCAGCTCTGGTAGCATAGTACCTAAGGCACATGACTGCTAACCAGAAGGTGGGCAGTTCAAACCCACCAGCCACTCCTCAGAAGGAAGATGGGGCAATCTACTTCCGTAGTGATTCTGCCTCTGAAACCCAAGGAGGGGTCGCTATGAGTCGGGTCTGACTCGACGGCACATAACAACACAACAACAACAGATTTGCCCCTATTTTATCTTTGATGAACTTCATAGTTTTGAATTTTACATTTAAGACTTTGATCCAACTTGAGTTTGTTCTTGTGTAGGGAGGGGTGAGGTATGGATCTTGTTTCATTTTTCTCAAGTGAATATCCAATTTTGCCAGCACCATTTGTTGAAGAGGCTATCTCTTCCCCATTTAATGAGTTTTGTCCTTTGTCAAAGATCAGCTGTCTATAGATGGATGGGTCTATTTCTGGGTTTTCCATTCTGTTCCATTGGTCTATCTGTCTATCATTGTACCAATACCATACTGTTTTGACTACTGTGGCTGTATCAGAGTGTGAGACTCCCACTTTGTTCTTCTTCTTCAGTAGTGCTCTGTTTATCTGAGGTCTCTTTCTTTTCCATATGAAGTTAGTAATTGGTTTTACCATATCCTTAAAAAATATTATTAGCACCTGTATGGGAATTGCATTAAATGTATATATCGCTTTGGGTAGTATTGACATTTTTACAATATTCAGTCTTCCAATCTATGAACAAGGCATGTTCTTCCATTAACGTAGATTGCTTGTAGTTTCTTGTATAGGTGTTGCTTTATAGTTTTCTTTGTATAGGTTTTTTGTGTCCTGGTAAGATTTATTGCTAACTCTGGTGGCACAGTGCCTAAGGCATTTGACTGCTAACGAAAAGGCTGACAGTTCAAACCTACCAGCTATGCCTCAGGAAGAAGATTGGGTAATCTACTTCTGTAGTGATATCACCCTGGAAACCCAAGGGGGGGGGGGTGTCACTGTGAGTCAGATCCAACTGGACAGCAGTGAGTTGTTTTTGGGTTTTTAAATCTTTTTGGTAACTATTATAAATGATAGATATTGTTTTCCTTATTTCTTTTTCAGAGGTCTCTTTGTTGATGCAGAGGAATCCAACTGATTTTTGTATGTTGACCTCATATCCTGCCATTTTATTGAAACTCTCTATTAGTTTCAGTAGTTTTTTTTTGCTGAGTTTCTTGAGTGTTCTATATACAGGATCATGCTATCCACAAATAGAGATAGCTTTACTTCTTCTTTGCAAATTTGGGTGTTTTTTATTTCTTTTTCTTGCCTTATTGCCCTGGCTATGTCTTCCAATACAATGTTAAATAGAAGTGGTGATACAGGGCATCCTTGTCTGGTCCCCGTTAGTAAGGGGAATGCTTTGAATCTTTCTCCATTAACAATAATTTTGTCCATTGGCTTTGCATATATGCCCTTTATTATGTTGAAGAATTTCCCTTCTATCCCTATTTTTCTGAGAGTTCTGAACAGGAGCAGATGTTGGATTTTATCAAATGCCTATTCTGTGTCAATTGATATGATCATATGGTTCTTTTGTTTTGTTTATGTGGTGGATTACATTGATTGTTTTTCTGATGTTGAACCATTCTTGCATATCAGATATGAATCCCACTTGGTCAGAATGTATTATTTTTTTGATATGTTGTTCAATTCTGTTGGCTAGTATTTTTTAAAAGATTTTTGTATCTATATTCATGAGAGATATTGGTCTGTAGTTTTCCTTTTTAGTGATCTTTTTCCCTGGTTTGGTATCAGTGTTATGCTTGCTTCATAAAATGAATTTAGAAATATTCCATATTTTTCCATGTTCTGGAATAGCTTGAGCAGTATAGGTATCAACTCTTCCTTGAATATTTGGTAAAATTTCCCTGTGAAGCCATCAGGGCCAGGACTGTTATTTTGTGGGAAGTTGTTTTTTTTTTTTTTATGACCTTCTCAATTTTTTCCTTTCTTATGGGTCTGTTCAAGAATTCTGTCTCTGACTGGGATAGTTTAGGTAGATCTTGTTTCTAGAAACTTGTCCATCTCATCTATGTTCTCAAATCTGTTGGAGTACAGTTCTTCATAATATTCTGTCAATATCTTTTTTATTTCAGTTAGTTCCATTGTGATGTCACCCTTTTCGTTTATTATTCTTGTTATTTTCATCTTCTCTTTCTTTTTTTTTTTTGTTAGATTTGCCAATGGTTTGTGAATTCTGCTAATCTTTTTGAAGAACCAGCTTCTTGTTTTGTTGATTTTCTCTATTTTTTTGTTTTCCATTTCTTTTCTTTCTACTCTGATCTTTATTATTTCCTTATTTCTGGGTACTGTAGGTTTCTTTTGCTGCTCTTTTTCTAATTGTCAGAGTTGTTGAGTTAGAGTGTTGATTTTGTTTCTCTCTTCATTTTTGATGTGTGCATTTATTGCTATAAATTGATCTCTGAGTACTGCTTTCACTGTGTCCTATAGGTTTTGGTAATATGTATGTTCATTCTCATTTGTTTTTAGCAATATATGTGTGTGTGTGTGTGTGTGTATTTTATTTCATGCTTCAGTTCTTCTATTACCCAGTAGTTTTTGAGCAGTGTATTATTCAACATCCACATGTTTGATGTTTTTTCCTTCATCTTCCTATTTTATTAATTTGTAATTGTATAGCATTGTGGTCCAAGAAGATGCTTTGTAGTATTTCAATGTTTTTTAATTGACTGAGGCTTATTTTATGTCCTAACATATGATCTAATCTGGGGAATGATCCATGTGCACTGAAGAAGAATTTGAATTGTGCTTTAGTTGGGTGGAGTGCGCTGTATATGTCTATGAGGTGAGTTGTTTGATTGTGTTGAGTTTTTCTGTACCTTTGTTGAGTTTTTTTTCTAGTTGATTTTTCCCTCCTTACAAGTGGTGTGTTAAAGTCTCCTACTAATGTTGTGGAGCTGTCTATTTTCCCTTTTAATTCAGTTAATATTTGCTTCACATATTTTGGAGCACTTTCATTGGGAGCATAGATATTTATTATGGTAATGTCTTCTTGGTCAATTGATCCTTTCAGCATCATATAGTGTCCTTCTTTGTCCCTTATTCTGTTTTTTCATCTTGATGTCTATTTTGTCAGAAATTAATATTGTCACTCCTGCTCTTTTTATGGTTACTGTTGACTTGGTGTATTTTTTTCCACCTCTTAACTCTTAATTTGTTTTTATATTGTGTCTAAGGTGGGTATCTTGTAAGCAGCATATCAATGAGTCTTCTTTTCTAATCCAATCTACAACTCTCTCTTGATAGGTGCATTTAGTCCATTCAAAGTGAGTGTAATTATTGATAAGTATGAGTTGATTGCTGTCATTCTACTGTGCTTTTTGTCATGTTGTTGGAGATTTCTTTGGTCGAAATACTTTTCTGTGCTGAGTTCATTTTTTTTTCCCCCAAGTTCTTCCTTTCTTTTCTTCTTTATTATTGGTTTGTGCTTATTAAGTCCACGTTTTCCTTCTTTCCAGGTTTGCCTAGGGGAATTGTTAATTTTCTCTGTGGTTACCTTGGAGTGAATTCTTGGGTCTATAATTTTGGTACAATCTGTTCTACAAGGACATTGTCCTGTCTTCCTCTCCATTTGGAAGTTTTGTACCTAGAACTTTTACTCCCTCTATTTGCTTTGTTGCTGGTGTTGTCTGCAGATTGACTCCCTTGTTTCTTTGTGTACGATGTTTTATGAGCTTATTTTGAGCATCTATTTCTGATTTGGTTTTTAAATGTTGATGTCACATCTCCTGATTTTAATTTGTTGTTCTCTGTTGTGGGTGCTTTATTGGAATGATTTTCTCAAGCATTTCTTGTAAATCCCTTCATTTCTGTTTGTCTGAGAATGTCTTGATTTCACCCTCATACTTGATGGACAATTTGGCTGGATATAGAATTCTTGGTTGGAAGTTCTTTTCCTTCAGTGTTTTATATATGTCATCCCATTGCCTTCTTGCCTGCATGGTTTCTTCTGAGTAACCAGAACTGATTCTAATTGTTTGTCCATTGTAGATGACATTTCTTTTTTCCCAGGCTGCTCACAAGACTCTTTCTTTGTCTTTGGTTTTGGAAAGTTCGATTATGATATATCTTGGTGACTTTCTCTTGGGGTTCTTTGAACTTTCTTGAACAAATATATTTTCTTCCTTTAAGATACAGGGGAATTTTTCTGTTAACAAGTCTTCCACAATTTTCCCAGTGGGCTTTTTTGCCACTTCTTGTTCTCATATTCCAATGAGGCATATCTTGTTTCTTTTCATGTCACCCCCTATAACTCTTAGGTTCTCTTCATTTCTCTTAAAACTTTGTTCTGATTTTTCTTCACACAGGCTGGTGTCAAGGGATTTATCTTCTAGTTAGGAAATGCATTCTTCTGTGCTTCCACTGTGTTTTGTAATTCTGTAATTTTAGTGTTCATCTTCTGAATTTCTAGCTGCTGTTTTTGTATGAATTCTGATTACATATTAATCTTGTTATTTTGTTCTTGAATGGATTCCTCCAAGGTACTGTCTGTGATTTCCTTGAGCTCTTACAGAGTTCTATAAACATATCTTCTAAATTCCTTCTTGGATAGTTCTATTGCCTCTTCTTCCTCCACTTTAATGAGTTAAACTTTAATGAGTTTTCAGTCTGAAGTTTTATTTCTATTGTCTTGTCCTGTTTTTGTTTGTTTGATTGATTGACTGGAGGTTGTCTGTTGTTTTCTAGACATTTTGACGTTGTTGTCTTTAACTATTAGTTAAGTATTGATTTGTTTTGCCTAGATTTTATGTTTAAACATATTTACAAGGGTGGAGCTGGTGTAGTTTATTTCTTTTGGTTATTAATTCAAGTGTGCTGGGTTGCTCTGAAGTTTTCTTTGTGCTGATGGAATCACCATAGAGAATGTGTGGATGAAGGTCTCTGTTTGTTGTGAAGGGGATTTAGAGTTGGAACAAGTAGGTGTTAGGGTGGCTTAAGATTATTCTTCTATTGGATGAGGAAGGGGAGAAGGAGGAAAAAGAGGGGAAAAAAAAAACAAAAACCCAATGCACCAGTAGCAAGTCTCCGCTTTCCATGTTTCCGTAATTACTGCTGGTTTCATGGTTTTGTTTTGAGTCTCCTTGGGATGGCTATCAATGATGATGTTTTGTTGTCACTCACAGACCCTCAGTTCAAAATTGGCAAATACCCCAATGGTTAAGGGGCCATTACTTTCCACTTGGATCAGAAAGCTGCAAAAACCCCACACTCTAGTCCACTCTGTGCTAAAAAGCTGTCATATCAAAAAGCCAAACACATGGCTGTCGAGTCAGATCTGACTCATAGCAACCTCCCTTTGGTTTCTAAGGCAGTATCACTATGGAAGTAGATTGCCCAACCTTCCTTCCAAGGAATGGCTGGTGGGTTTGAACCACCAGTCTTCTGGTTAGGAGTCAAATGCCTTAGGCACTATGCCATAATGGAAGAGCTAAATCCATAAATGCCACATGGAAGAGCTGTGATCTGTGAGCTGTGAGCTGTGAGCTGTGAGCTTGACCCAGGACCCACCTACCTGTGGCAAATTTCCTCCCTTCCCCCTTTCTGCTCTCAAATCACTGGTGACCTGAGCCAGCGGGGATTTTGCTCTGTTTCTCAGAAATATTGTTGACTTACTCAGCTCAGTTCCCAAGGTTATCGTCAGTAGCTGCTATAGTGGATAGTCTGAGTCCCCAAAGCCACTATTGGTTTCCTGGTGTTCCTATTTTCCTCCATGGATTTCAGCAGTATTTTTAAAAGAGTTTTCTGCTTCTCCATCTCTCCAGCTCTCCCACCAGCTGGGCAGGTTCTTTTATTTTTATTTTCCCTGGCTGTGTTTACCCTGCTTTTTTTTTTTTCATTCTCCACTAAATTTGGCCTTCTCGAACTTAATGACCTGTTGACAGCCCCACAATCCCTACTTCAAACTGCTGCACCTAGTTTTTCAGGCATTAAGAAGGTAGAGGGAGCAAATATGTGAGCTACAGGTAAAATGCCATCTTCCAATCTCTGAAAACACCAATTTAAAAGACAGACATTGGCAGAGTGGATTAAAAAACTAAATGCTCTCTACAAGAAATTCACTTCTAATCTGATGATTTAGGCAGGTTAATAAACAGATAGAAAAAGATATACTGTGCAAACATTATCAAAAAGAAGAAGGAGTAGCTATACTAACATTGGATGATGTAGATAATGTACTGGAACAGGTAAGGGGAGATCCCAAGGCAGAAAGAAGGAGCCGGGCCCGTGGAACCAGAATAGGTAAGGGGAGAGCCCCATGCAGGAAGTGGGAGCTGGGTGGATGGCCAGAACAGGTAAAGGGAAGGCCAGGAAGTGAATGGAGTGGTTTGGAACAACTAAGGGAGATGAACTTGTCTGTTAGTTTGTCATACAGTGGTAGGTTGCATGCTGCTTTGAGTCTGGAGGTTGTGCCACCAAGGTTTCAAACACCAGCAAGGTTCCCCATGGTGGACAGGTTTCAGCGGAACTTCAGACTGAGACAGACTAAGAAGAGGAAGAGGCCATCCACTTCTCAAAAAATTGCAGTGAATAGCAGTGAAATGCTTTCTCAGATGTTACTGGACAACTTTATGAATAGCCTTGAAACATTGTCCAATGTAATGTGAGAAGATGAGCCCCTCAGGTCAGAAGAAACTCAAAATATGACTGGGAAAGGGCTGCCTCCTCAGAGTAGAGCTGACCTTAATGATAGGGATAAAGTAGAGCTTTGGGGATCTCCATTTGCTGATGTGGTGCAACTCAAAATGAGAAGAAAGAGCTGCAAATATCTATTAATTATCGGAACATGGAATGTCTGAAGTATGAATTTAGGAAAATTGGAAGTTGTCAAAAAAGAAATAGAATGCATAAAGATTGATATCCTAGCCATTAGTGAGCTGAAATGGACCAGTTTGGGCCATTGAATCAGACAATCATATCATCTACTATACCAGAAATGAAAGATTGAAGAGGAATGGTGTGGCATGCATCATCACAAAGAGTGTTTCAAGATATATCTGAAGTACAATTCTATCAGTGAGAGGATAATATACATATGCCTACAAGGAAGGCTAGTAAATACTACTATTCAAATATGTGCACCAACCACCAAAGCCAAGATGAGGAAATTGAAGATTTTTACCAAATTTTGCAGTCTGAAATCAACTGAACGTGCAATCAAGATGTGTTGATTATCACTGGTGATTGCAATGCTAAAGTTGGAAACAAAGAATCACCAGTAATTGGAAATTTTGGCCTTGGTGCTGGAGATCACATGATAGAATTTTGCAAACCAATGACTTATTCATTGCAAACACATTTTTTTCAGCAAACACAAACAGCAGCTGTACACATGGAGTTCACCATATAGAGTACACACGAATCAGATTCACTATATGTGTGGCAAAAGGTGATGGAAAAGCTCAATATCTTCCACCAAAACAAGGCCAGACTATCAACTGGTCATATGCAAGTTGAAGTTGAAGTTGAAGACAATTAAAACAAGTCCATAAGAGCCAAAATATGACATTGAATATATCCTTCCTGAATTTAGGACCATCTACAGAATAGATTTGATTAATTGAACACCAATGACCCAAAACCAGAGGAATTGTGGGATGGCATTAGGAACATCATCCATGAAGAAAGCAAAAGGTCACTAAAAAGACAGGAAAGGAAGAAAAGTCCAAAATGAATGTCAGAAAAGACTCTGAAACTTGAATGAAGAGTAGCTAAAACAAATGGAAGAAATGACAAGATAAGAGAGCTGAACAGTAGAGTTCAAAGAGCAGCCTGAGAAGACAGTCAATTATTATAAGAAAATGTGCAAAGACATGCTGTTGGAAAGCCAGAAGGGAAGAACATGCTCAGCATTTCTCAAGTTAAAAAAACTGAGGAAAAAATTTAAGCCTCATGTTGCAATATTGAAAGATTCTATGGACAATATATTGAATGATTCAGGAAACATCAAAAGAAGAGTGAGGGAATACATAGTCACTGTACCAAAAAGAATTGGTAGATGTTCATCCATTTCAGTAGGTGGCATATGATCAAGAACCAATGGTATTAAAGGAAGAAGTCAAAGCTGCACTGCAGGAAGTGGCAAAAAACAAGGCTCCAGGAAATGATGGAATACACATTGAGATGTTTCAGTAAACAGATGCTGTGCTGGAGGCATTCACTTCACTATGCCAAGAGATTTGGAAGACAGCTATACGGCCAACTGACTGGAAGAAATCCATATATGTACCCATTCCAAAGAAAGGTGATCCCACAGAATGTGAAAATTATCAAACAATATCATTAATATCACATGCAAGTAAAATCTTACTGAAGATAATTCATAAATGGTTGCAGCAGTATATTGACAGAGAACTTCCAGAAATGCAAGTTGGATTCAGAAGAGGATGTGGAACAAGGAATATCATAGCTGATATCAGATGGATCTTGCCTCAAAGCAAAGAATACAAGAAAGATGTTTACTTGTGTTTTATTGATTCCAGGGACATAAAGCATTCATCTGTGTGGATAATAACAAATTATAGATAACATTGAGAAGAATGGGAATTCCAGAACACTTAATTGTACTCATGAAGAACCTGAACATAGACCAGGAAGCTGTCGTCAGACCAAACAAGGGGACACTGCATGGTTTAAAATCAGGAAGGGAGTGTGTCAAGGTTGCATCCTTTCACCATACTTACTCAATCTGTATGCTGAGCAAATAATCCGAGAAGATGGATTTTGTGAAGAAGAACGTGGCATCAGGACTGGAGGAAAAACAGCAACTTGTAATATGCTGAAAACAGAATTCTGCTTGCTGAAAGTGATGACTTGAAGCACTTACAGATGAAGATTGAAGAGTACAGTCTGCAGTATGGATTATACATCAGTATAAAGAAAACAAAAATCCTCACAACTGGACCAATAAGCAGCATCTTGATAAATGGAGAAAAGATTGAAGTAGTCAAAGAGTTCATATTACTTTGTTCTACAATCAACATCAATGGAAGCAGCAATCAAGATATCAGACAACGTATAGCATTGGGGAAATCTGCTACAGAAGACCTCTTTCAAGTGATGAAAACAAAGATGTTTCCTTGAAGACTAAGGTGCACCTAACCCAACCTGTGGTATTTTCAATTGCCTCTGATGCATGTGAGAGCTGGACAATGAATAAGGAAGACCAAAGAAGAGTTGATGTTTTTGAGTTGTGGTGTTGGTGTAAAATGCTGAAACACCTTAGACCGCAAAAAAGACAAACAAATCTGTCCTGGAAGAAGTGCAGATGGAATGCTCTTTGGAAGCAAGAATGGCGAGACTTTGTCTCACTTACTTTGGTCATGTCAGAAAGGACCATACCCCAGAGAAGGATATCATGAATGGTAAAGTGAAGGGTCAACAAAAAGTAAGAAGGCACTTAACAAGATGGATTGATATAGTGGCTACAATGATGGTCTCAGGTATAGCAAAGATCATGGGACTGGCACAGGACTGGGCAGTGTTTTATTTTGCTGTGTGTAAGGTCGCCATGAGTCAGAGATGTCTCAATGGCCCGTAACAAGAACAACAACAATGTAGACTTCTGAGCAAAGAAAATTACCAGTAGCAGGGAGAGTCATTACATGATTAAACAATCAATCTACTGAGCAGACATATCAATTTCAAATGTGTATGCACCAAACAACAGAACTGCAAAATATGTAAAGCAAAAACTGATAGAACTGAAAGGAGAAACAGGCGACTCCACAATTATCACTGGGGACTTCAGCAACTTTTCTCAGCAATTAATAGAACAATTAAACATTAAAAAAAAAGGAGTAAGATTATGAAAAAATTTAACAACAGTGTTAACTAACAGGTTCTAATCATATATACAGAGGATACCACCTAACAAGAGCAGAATATTCATTATTTACAAGTGCCCAAAGAATATATGTCAAGATAGACCATACTCTGGGTTATAAAATCAACCTCAGAAATATTTAAATAATTGAGTCATACACAGAGTACATACTGCAAGCACAGTAGAAAGGAAAAAAACTAGAAATTATGTTGGAAAAATAATGAGAAAACACTTAAAAACTAAACAGCACACTTTCAAAGAACTGATGGATCCAAAAGAAAACTTCAAAGGAATTTTTTTTTTAAATAGATGAAAATGAAAATACAACATCAAAATTTGTTGCATACAGATGAAATAGTGCTGAGAGGGAAATGTACAGCACTAAATGCATACATTATAAAAGAGATATATTTTCAAATCAATAATCCTACCTCAAGAATCTAGAAAAAGAAGAGCAAATAAACCCTAAGCAAGAAGACACAGGGAAATAAAAGATAAGGAGGGTTATCAACAAAACTGAAAAGCAAGTGGAAATCAGTGAAATGGAACAGCTGTTTTAAAGATAAAAGAAAATTACAAAGCTTTAGTAACACTGATAAAAACAAAAGAGAATTGACCCAAAATACCAATATCAAGAATGAAACTAAATATTCCTGCAGCTTCAACAAAGAAAAGAGAAACCAACTGACAAAGATACAGAAGATAATCTTGGAGCCCTGAGCTTTGAAAGGAAGTATACAGAAGTCAATTAGACACCAACCAGTGGAAAAACCTGAATGGAAACAGTGAGTACAGAGACAAATGGAGCTGAGGACTGTCAACGACTCTGGCAGCACCAACAGCCTGAATATTTCCAAGAGGTGTTGGGATTTGAGAATTGACCTAAAGATCAGCCCTGGTCACCAAGGGCTGCAGGGATTACTGTGCTGGTGGCCTGTGATTAGAAAGGGAGACAACCTAAGCTGTGGACTTTCAGCTGTATGGAAGGCACAGCCATTTTGATTGTCTATAAGTGGCAGCCATTTTGGATATTTAAAGTGACTGAAGGTGAAGCCATTTTGAATGCTTATAAACAGTGACCATTTTGGATATTTAAAGTGACAGCATTCTCATCCAGATTCCAAGGACCTAAGAATAGGCTCCGTTTGCCAAGGACAGCAAGGACATATGGGAGAGGTTGACAACAGGAAAAGGAACAGATGGTGAGTGTGTAAGTGCTGCCAACTAGTGAATAGAGGAGCAAAGTACCTTGCTTATGTTGATAACATCCAAAGAAAACAAAGATTGTGGGCAAGTCACTCCAACATACAATCACCAATTAAATATAAACACAAGAATATCACAATGTCTCAGAGACAACAGGGCATCATATTCCACATAAAGAAGCAAGAGAAACAAGGGAGCAAGATACAGACATAAAACACATCCCTGAGAAAGAAGTAGCATTGGAACTCCCTGATAAGGAATTTAAAAGAATTATGTTTAGATACCTTCAAAGGATTGAGAGACAGATCAAGTAAAACAAGGACAACATTGAGAAAAACACAAAGTATACCTTAAACAATTTTGAAAGACATATAAGAACCAAATGATAAAATAAATGAAAAATTAGAAATGATACAAAATCTACAGATAGAAATCCAGAAGATTAATACTAAATTTTCAGAAATAGGTAACACATTGAATGGGCAAAGAAGTAGAATTGAATCAATGGAAGACAGAATTAGTGATATTGAAGGCAAATACCTGAATACTTCTTTGGAAAGGAATCAATCAGAAAAAAGATCAAAACAAAATGAAGAAAGCCTAAATATCATGTGGGATACCATCAAAAGGAATAACCTACATGTAATCAGAATTCCAGAACAGGAAGAGACAAATTAGACCACAGAGAAAATTGTCAAAGATTTGTTAGAAGATAATTTCCCTGGTATGATGAAAAATGAGAATATATCCATTCAGGAAGTCCAATGAACCCCAAACAGGATAGACCCCAAGAGAAAATCACCAAGACATATCATCATCAAACTCACCAAAACCAAAGACAAAGAAAGAATCCTGAAAGCAGCATGGGAAAAAGGAAAAGTTACTTACAAGGGGCAACCAATAAGACTAAGCTCAGACTTCTCAACAGAAAGCATGCAGGCAAGAAGACAATGGGATGGTATATATAAAACCCTGAAAGAAAAAAATTTCCAATCAAGAGTTATATACCCAGCAAAACTATCCCACAAATAGGATGGTGAAATTATGATATTTCCAGAGAAGCAGAAATTAAGGAAATCTGTTCAAACCAGACCAACCTTACAAGAGATGCTAAACAGAGTCCTTTGGCCAAAGAACCAACAACAGCAAACAACAACTGACCATTAACACACATGATGGCATAACCCAGAGACCAACCCAGTTGTGGGAGTATCCAAAGTAAATAAGCCTATTTACTAAGCTTATTTACTAATAAGTAAGTAAGATTGTAAAGAGGGAACCAGAGACATCAATTGACAAATGAGGACAACTATAAACCAAAAAGAGGGAAAAAACTGTGTAGTTACAGAACTTCTAAATGGTAAGGAAGTCAAGACAACTGCAAGATAGAACAGACTGATCTAAACTTGGGAAGAAAATTATAAATGACAGAGTAACCTCAAAGAAAAATGATAACCCTTCACATCAAAATAAAAAAGAAGACCAGCACAAATATTTAGCAAATACTAAAACAGTAGCAATGAAGGAAGTGATGATATGATTCATAAACAAAACAAGCACAGCACAGAAAATTATATGGAACAAAGAAATCAGCAACACCACAAAAAAGTAACAAAATTACAGCAACAAATTCATACTTGTCACTAATTACACTGCCAAAAGAGTAAAAAGAGAACCTACATATTGGGAACAAATATTTGACAATGACATATCTGACAAGGGACTTAACTCTAAAATTTATGGAAAACTCCAGCACCTCAACAACAAAAAGATCAACAATCCAATTAAAAAATGGGCAGAAGACATGAATAGACACTTCACCAAAGAGGATATTCAGGCAGCCAGCAAATGCATGAAGAAATGTTCAAGATCATTAGCCATCACAGAGATGGAAACAAAAACAACAATGAGATACCATCTCACCCCAGCACTAATGGTAAAGTTCAACGAGACAGAAAATAACAAATGCTGGCCAGGATGTGGAGAGATTAGGACTCTCATACACTGCTGGTGGGACTGTCAAATGATACAACCACTGTGGAAAGCAGTAGGGCAATTCTTTAAAAAGCTGGAAGTGGAAATACCATTTGACCCAGCAATTCCATTACTAGGTATATATCCTAAAGATATGACAGCCAGGACAAGAACAGATAGATGTACACTCATGTTCATCACAGCACTATTTACAATAGCAAAAAGATGGAAACAACCTAGGTGCCCATCAACAGAAGAATGGATAATCAGACTACGGTACATACACACAAAAGAATACTATGAAGCACTAAAGAATAATGTAGAATCTGCAAAACACTATGTAACATGGATGAAGTTGAAGGATATTATGCTAAGTGAAATAAGTCAATCACAGAAGGACAAATATACTATTAGTTCATTACTGTAAAAAATGAAGAAAAGGTTTATGTATAGAAGAGAACTTCCTTTGTTGGTTACCAGGGGTGGGAGGGAAGGGGAGAGAATACTTAAAAAAAAAAAAATGCATTGACCCATGTCACTTAAGTTTTGTGTATTTCACTGTACATGAATTATATTTCAAAAAAATGTATTAAAAAGAGAGAGAGAGGTTACAAGTTGTATCCGACCCTGCAGATATCAAAAAAGGTAACAAGGCAATACTACAAATGATTCTGAACACATAAATTGGACAACTTAGATGAAACAGACAAATTCTTCAAAAACAAACAAAAAACAAAATGACAACACATCAAATATGAAATAGATCATTTGAATAGTCTTATAATTATTTGACCATTCATATATCAGTCTGTTGTACTATGGTGGCTTTCATGTTACTATGAGGCAGGAGGCTATGCCACCAGTATTTCAAATACCAGCAGGGTTACCCATGGTGGACAGGTTTCAGCAGAGCTTACAGACTAAGTTAGATTAGGAAGGAGACAAGGCCATCCACTTCTGAAAGAACTGGCCACTGAAAATCTTATAAATAGCAATGAAGCACCGTCTCATATATTACTGAAAAATTTTATGAAGAGCCATGAAACATTGTCTGATAAAGTGCTGGAAGACTCCCCTCAGGTGGGAAGCCACTCAAAATATGACTGCGGAAGAGCTGTGTCTTCAAAGTAGAGTCATCTAATGACGTGGATGAAGTAAAGCTTTCAGGACTTTTATTTGCTGATGGGCCATGATTCAAAATGGGAAGAAACAGTTGCAAACATTCATTAATAATCAGAAGGTAGAATGTACTAAGTATGAATCCAAGAAAATGAGAAGTTGTCAAAAATAAAATGTAATACATACACATTGATATCCTAGGCCTTAGTGAGCTGAAATGGGCTGGAACTGGCCATTTTGAATCAGACAATCATATAGTCTACTATGCCAGGAATACAAATTGAAGAGGAATGGTGTCACA
>NW_006921662.1:5838251-5851847 GCF_000298275.1 Orycteropus afer afer
GGAGGGTAACAAGGGAAAGTTCTCAGTGCAGATCAGTGAGTAAGCACAAGCCCTCCCATGCTTACCTTGCTCCACGCAATCAATACGTATTGATTATTACTCATGATTGGAATGTGAAGTTGAAAACAAAGAGGAAGCATCAGTAGTTGGAAAATATAATCTAGGTGAAAGAAATGATGCTGGAGATTGCATGATAGAATTTTTCAAGATCAGCAGTTTATTCATTGAAAATGCTTATGTTCAGCAACATATATGGCCTTACCATATGGAATATATAGAAATCAAGTCAACTACATCTGTGAAAAGAGATGATAGAAAACCTCATTATCTTCAGTCAAAACAAGGCCAGGAGCTGACTGTGGAACAGACCATCAATTGCTCATACCAAGTTGAAACTGAAGTTGAAGAAAATTCCTACAAGTCCATAAGAGCCAAAATATGACCTTGAGTATATCCCACCTGAATTTAGAACCATCTGAAGAATAGATTTGACACATTGAACACCAGTGACGGAAAACTAGACAAGTTGTAGGATAATATTAAGAGCATCATATATGAAGAAAGCAAAAGGTCACTAAAAAGACAGGAAAGGAAGGAAAAACAAAAATGGAGTCAGAAGAGACTCTGAAACTTGCTCTTGAACAGAGATAATTAAAACAAAAGGAAGGCATGTTGAAATAACAGAGCTGAATGGAAGATTTCAAAGGGTGGCTTGAGAAGACAAAGTAAAGTATTATAATGAAATGTGCAAAGACTTGGAATTGGAAAACTAAAAGAGAAGAACACACTCAACATTTCTCAAGCTGAAAGAACTGAAGAAAAAATTTAAGGCTCATATTGCAATACTGAAGGATTCTATGGGCAAAATATTGAACAGTACAGGAAGTACAAAAGAAGATGGAAGGAATACACAGAGTTACTGTACCAAAAAGAATTGGTTGATGTTCAATCATTCCAGGAGGTAGAATATGATCAAAAGTCAATTGTATTAAAGGAAAAAGTCCAAGCTGCACTGAAGGAATTAATAAAAAACAAGGCTCCAGGAATTAACAGAATGCTCACTGAGATGTCTGAACAAACAGATATGCAGCTCTGGAGGAGCTTACTCGTCTATGCCAGGAAATTTGGAAGACAACCACCTGGCCAACCAACTGGAAGAGCTCCATATTTTTGCCCATTCCAAAGAAAGGTGACCTAACAGAATGCAAAAATTACTAAATAATATCACCAATATCACTTGCAAGTAAAATTTTGCTGAAGATAATTTAAAAATTGTTGCAGCAATATATTGACAGGGAACTCCCAGAAATGCAAGCTGGATTCAGACGAGGACGTGGAATGAGGGATATCATTGCTGATGTCAGATGGATCTTGGCTGAAAGAAAAGAATATCAGAAAAATGTTTACCTGTGTTTTATTGACTATGCGAAGGCATTTGACTGTGTGGATCATAACAAATTATGTACAACACTGCAAAGAATGAGCATTTCAGAATACTTAATTGTGTTCATTAGGAAGCTGTACATAGACCAACAGACTGTCATTTGAACAGAACAAGGGAATATTGAATGGTTTAAAATCAAGAAGGTTGTGAGTTAGAGTTGTATCCTTTCACCATATTTATTCAATCTGAATACTGAGCAAATATTCCAAGATGAATATGAAGAACACAGCATCAGGACTGGAGGAAAACTCATTAACAATCTGCAATATGCAGATCATAGAAACTTGCTTGCTGAAACTAAGGAGGACTTGAAGCACTTACTGATGAAGAGCAAAGATTACAGGCTTCAGTGTGGATTACACCCACAACACAAAGAAAATAAAAATCATCACAACTGGACCAATGAGGAACATCACAATAAATGGAGAAAAGATTGAAGTTATCAGGATTTCATTTTACTTGGATCCACATCAACACTCATGGAAACAGCAGCCAAGAAATCAGATGTCATATTGCACTGGGAAAATGTGCTGCAAAAGACCTCTTTAAAGTGTTAAGAAGAAAAGATATATATCACTTTGAAGACTAAGGTGCACCTAACTCAAGCCATAGTATTTTCATTAACCTTGTATGCATGTGAAAGCTAGACAGTGAATAAGGAAGATTGAAGAGCAGTTGAACTATGGTGTTGGCAAAAAGAGCTGAAAATTTCATAGACTGGTGGAGGAGTGAACAAATCTGTCCTGGATGAAGTACATCCAGAATGCTCCTTGGAAGTGAGAATGGTGAGATATTGTTTCATCTACTTTTGTCATGTTGTCAGAACAGACAATTTCCTGGAAAAGAATATCATTCTTGGTACACTAGAAGGTCAGCAAAAATGATCAACAAGATCAGTTGGCACAATGGCTACAATGATGGGCTCAAGTGTAGCAAGGATTGTGAGGATGGCGCACCACCAGGCAGTGTTTCGTTCTATTGTGCATAGGGTTGCTATGAGTCGGACAGAGTCGACTCAAAAGCGCCTAACAGCAACAACAATATTTTTTATTATGTGTTAAGGAAAATATTAACCACAATTAAAAAAAAAATTAATGTCAATGGGACTGACAAAAGAAAAGATCTCCCCTTTTAAGTCTTCCTCACTCTCTTCCTTCCCCCTCAATTCCTTCCACCCTTTCACCAAAAAAAATCTGTAATAGCCACTATCTTCATTTTCACTGAAACAAATCCACAATTTCAAATTGAGAAAGATAATAACATCCCAGAATAATGGACTTAAGACTTACAACCAAAAAAAAAAAAAAAAAGAATGGAGAAAGGAAATAAAGAGAAGGAAGAAGGGGAAAAAATTTATAGAGGCTGCTCTGTGACATAGTTACCTCATTCTGTGCTCTTAATGTCCTCGTGAGGGAGATATTACAATACCTGTCATAGAGACCAGCAAATTGATGCCCACAGAAAATGAGTCAATTCCCTCTGAGAAGAAAATTCAAAATAAAAATAAGTTGCAGAAAAACTCCACTATACTGATATTTCAGAATATCATAAAAATATTGGTGAAAGCAGCTCTTCCTACAAATTCAAAAAGATAACATAATAAGTCAGGAAATATGTTCATTGCTTGGTATCTCTGAAATGTGCCTAGGAATAAATGACTAAACACAGAATCGTCATATGTAACCCAATCTGTTGCTCTTCTTAAATTCTTGTCATTATTTGCATTATTATTTGTAGTAAAGAGATTACAACTTTTCTTTTTAAACAAAAACCTTGTCTGTTCTCAGACATTTTGCCTTCATACTTTCTTGAACTCTGAATGTTTAGGGCAAACGTAACCTTCCAGGCATAATCTTTTGGTCTCTTTCTTCAATACCTAGGAATAAATACTAGAATAATTGTGCAATAAGTATGCAGGGGAAATAAACCTTAATTGGTTCTTGACCTGCTGCCTAGCCACATTATGAATGCCATTTCACCAAACATATGTTCTTCTCTTTTAATGTATATAATAATAAATGCCAGAAGTGCATGTCAGCCAACACTGCATATGAGGTGAGAGGAAAATGTGTCTGAAATCATTTTATCCACATGGAAACTGCAAAATAATCTACATTCATCATTTGCGGTACTCCAACTGAAGTGTTTGTCCAAAGAGACCATTTGAAGCATTTATTGTCATTGAACACGTGGTTTATTCTCAATATTTCCCTGATTATTTTCAAGGCAAACATGAATAGGAGTGTAAGGGAAGTTTATTCTACCAGATTTTAAAACAGATGTCAACTATATTGAAGTGTTCCATAAGGGGCACTAACTTTGCTATTGACATTGTAATGGAGACAGCCAACTAGTGCAATTAGCAATCGATCTTAGTGATATGTAGATTTGTAGCCAAATGAAGAGAACTTCATTCCATTCATAAGGTATTTAACATCAGTACTACTCTGTACCTTTTCAAAATGCCACATGCTATAAAAAATTAAATGTGCAATATATGACAAATGGCAATCCTGCTAATGAATTACTAAAGCTATCATTTAAAAGTGATAGAGAACTATGTTTGATCAAGAGAATGAGAAGAAAAATATATTTTTGCTATCATTCTAGTCTCAGGTGATTTTTAAAAAATCCTATGTTTTCAAGAAATGCACCATTATTTCTGAACATCACCTTTAAAAATAAGTAAGAATATAAGAATATAAATGCTCTGAGACTACAGCCCCTAGTGGCCCTTCAGGCCTAGAATTGAACTCACTCCCATGGCTTCCAGCCAAACAATATACAAGCATATAAGGTGACATTGTGCCTAAGGCACTCGACTGCTAACCAGAAGGCTGGCGGTTCAAACCCATCAGCCACTCCTTGGAAGGAAGATGGGGCAATCTACTTCCATAGTGATACTGCCTCGGAAACCCAAGGAGGGGTCACTATGAGTCAGGTCCGACTTGACAGCACATAACAACAGGGTGAACATTTACACCAGGTAGGTGCACTTCTCAGAACAGTCAATCATGGGAGATCAGAAGGACAGTATTTGCACAGTGAGATAGCTCAAAGGGCAGGGATGCCTAAGAAAGGAGGACACAGGGAACAGATAACCACAGGGAGGAACTGGCAAGAGAGCAGTTACATTGTGGGGATTGCAATCAATGTATAAATAAATAAATAAATAAATAAATAAATAAATAAATAAATGTAAATCCTGGAAAACTGGCTGCAGTGGTACTGTATATTTCTTTTTATGATTGAGATAAGTATATATTTGGTATTGGTACTCATATCTAGGACCTGCTATAAAATTTTCAGGGCTCAATGCAAAACAAAAACAAAAACTTTCAAGATGATGATAGCAGACAAAATCAAATGTGGGGTTCTTCTTATTGTAGGAACCTGTGCAACTACACAGACAGCCCTGTCTGTGCCTACATCTATATCTCTATTCTTTCTCTCTCTTCCCCCTTCACTATTTTTACTGTCTCTCTCGTCTCCCAGATTTCTAAGTTCCTGTAAATACTGGAAAAAGCCCACATCTGCAAAGCAGCTACTCAGCTGCTCCAGTAGATTCCACCATGGAGTTGATTATCAGCCTCACCATTGGGAATAACTACATCCAGCTGCCCAGACATATTGACATAAAACCTTAACTATCACAGAGGTATACCATTATTTCTTCATATACTTGAACTGACAACTTGTACCTTCAGGACAAACCTCACAGAAGCAAGACCTTAACTGTATTTAATAATGAGAGAGAGAGAGAGAGAGAGAGATTTCATTTTTCATGTGGATAAATACAGGCACTGATAGTCCCATTCATGAGCCACATGGGAATCACTCCTTCCCTTCATTTTCTACCTTTCAATATATTTCTATTTATAGCTCCTCAAACATGTCATGCCGCTTCCCATGATGACTTCATCTTCCCCTATTTGTCGACGTTTTAGTAAAAGGCAACTTTATCCCCTAGATGCCCAAGCCAAAGACTCTGGAGACAGCTTAATATATTTCTCTTTACAGACAGTCAACCCAGGAGCAAATCCTGCCAGCTCCAACTCCAAAATAGATCTTGAGTCCAACCACTTTTCTCCATCTTCACTATTACATTTTTGGTCCAAATCATCATCCCCTGATTGTTTTCCTGTTTTCACTCTTATCACCACATGCTCTCTACACAGCAGTCAAAATTTCTGTTGAAAGTATTATATTTTTAGTGAGGGAATCAAAGTCTACTTGCTGTAACTTAGGTATGTATAAATGCAATTTTCTTTCTTCTCTGTAACTCAACTCAACTTGGCTCTCAAGCCCTGGTCTGCCTATAGAGATTAATCTTTCTCATTCTGATACTGAGTCTGAGGAAGTGACTTTTCAGTCAAATTCAAGTATTACTATATCCATCACTATCCTTTCTTTTAGACTTACCTTTCTTTTTGGCTTTCTTTCCCCTTCCCTCTCCTTCCCTTCTCCCTAGAAGTGGTATATGGTCACTGTTGTTGTTGTTGTTGTTATGTGCGGTCGAGTCAAACCTGACTCATAGTGACCCCTCCTTGGGTTTCTGAGGCAGTATCACTACGCAAGTAGGAATGTCCAACCTTCCTTCTGAGGAGTGGCTGGTGGGTTTGAACCGCCAGCTGTCTGGTTAGCAGGCAAGTGTCTTAGCCACTATGCTACCAGAGCTTCTATATGGTCACTAGTGGTTGATATGTTTTATATGGATTATATATGTGACTGAGAGACAGAAGGATTGTGACTGAGTCTGGTCTATCCTTTCCAGACTTCATTGTGGTATACCCTGATAGACAGTGGGCATATTGCACTGGTATTCCCTGAGATATCACTCATACCAGCTGGCCTTTGGAACATCATGTGACGTACTGACTCTTGAAGTCTCTGGTTCTTCATTCCCCCTTTCTTGTTCTTAGAAGTCTAAGAACACCACAGGTTTAAGACAGAAAAGAAAGATAGAGTGATATCAGATAGCACTATTGTCTTTGCCAGAAGATTCTAATATCCCCTTGACAAGGATGCCCAACCCACTGAAATCTGGTCACTTCCATACCACTGTTATGGATAAGAATGTCTCACATCCCTATAGTCTGTTATAACCATACAATGCTGCACTGTTCCGGCTTAGCTTAAAAACTTAAAAACATTTTCTTTCAAATTGGAGTATAAAACCCTGTTGTTGTTGTTGTTGTTGTTTTGTTAGGTGCAGTCAAGTTGTTTCTGACTCATAGTAACCCCATGCACAGCAGAACGAAACACCGCCCGATCCCGTGCCAGCTCCATGATCCTTGCTATACTTGAACCCAAGTATATAACTCTAGCCTTAAAATTTTCTGTTTTAGAACAGAAGCCATTTTCACACTGAAGTCAAGGCTTCAATAGCTGGAGAAGTACAGAACAATTAAAAGTAATTAGCTATAAAAAAAAAAAAAAAAAAAAAACCTCACACAGCTGTCAGTCAGATCCAACTCATAGTGACCCTCCTAGAGTTTCTCAAGGCTGTATCACTAGGAAAGTAGATCACCCAATCTTCCTTCTGAGGAGTGGCTGGTGGGGTTGAACCGCCAGTCTTCTGGTTAGCAGTCAAGTGCCTTGGGCGCCACACCACCAGAGCTTCTAATTTCCTAGCCATAACCAAAAACCTTGAGGAAAAGAGTAACTAGAGTTGGGGGCTTAGGACCACAGTTTCAGGGAACATCCAGATCAGTTGGCATAACATAATTCACAAAGACAGGGTTCTATATTCTACTGTCATGAATAGTAACTGGGATCTTAAAAGCTTGTAACTGGCTATGGGACATGTAACTATTGGTCTTTCCCCATCTGGAGAAAAAAAGAGTGAAGAAGATCAAAGACTTAAGGAGACAATTAGGCCAAAGGACTAATGGATCATGCAAACCACAGCCTCAAAGACCCTGAGACTATACTAGATGGTGCTATTTACCACTACCAACTGCTCTGATGAGGACCACAGAAAGTCCTGGACAAAATGGGAGAAAAATGTAGAACAAAATTCAAAATCATAAAAAAAAAACAAAAGACCATACTTACTGGTCTTATGGAGACTAGTAGAACCCTTGAGACTGTGGCCTTCAGGCATCCTTCAAGCCTAGAAATGAACCCAGCCCCAGTGATCACCTTGCAGCCAAACAGCAGACAGGCCTATAAAAGAAACAGTAATACTCTTCAGAAACATACTCTTCAGAACTATTAACCACACAAGACTAAATGGGCAGCATTTGCCCCACAACAAAGCTCAGAAAGCAGGAAGGGACAGGAAAGACTAACGGGAACTGGGAACCCAGGAAGGAAGTGGTAAGAGTGCTGTTCCATTGAGAAAATTGCCACTAATATTATGAAACAAAATGTGTTTAAATCAATGAATGGAAAACTAATTTGCTCTGTAAACTTTCACCCAAACCACAAACATAACAAAAAAAAAAAAAAAAGAACAAGCTGAAAAACCACACACACACACACACAAAAAAAATTCCTAAAATGTCAGTGGTGTGATAGTTTCAAAATGTTATCCCAGCTTCATATAACCCCTCCCTCAACATCTGCAGAAAGGAACTCTGGTGATGCACTGGTTAAGGCATTTGTCTGCTAACCAAAATGTTGCTAGTTTGAACTCTGCAGAAGAAAGATGAAGCAGTCTGCTTCTGTAAAGATTTACAGCCTTGGAAATCCAGTGAAGATCAGTATAAGTCAGAATTGAGTCAATAGCAGCAATTTTAGGTTGGTTTGTTTATTTCTTGCTTAAACATCTACAGAGACTTTACATTCCACTTGAAATAAATTCCAAAAACCTTGCCATTCTGTGTATCTGCCTGTGTTAACATGTCCAAACTCTTCTTGGATGACTCTTTACTTTCCAAATACAGTCCAACCACACGGCATTCTTTCTGTTCCTTGGCCATTGTTATTGAATGCCTTCAAGTTGATTGCAACTCAGTGATTTTATGTGACAGAGTAGAGTGGCCCCATAGGGTTTCCTAGGCTGAAATCTTTATGGAAGCAGATCACCAGATCTTTTCTCCCACTGAGCAGCTGGTGGGTTTGGACCACCAACCTTTCAATTAGCAGCCAAGCCTTAACCATTCCACCATCAGGGCTTCTTGGACATAATAAGCTTATTTTCTGTCTCAGACCATTAAACTGGCTGCTGCCTCTTTCCTGAATCTGTGTCTGATGTCTCCATGCCTAGTATTTCTCATTATTCAGACTCAGTCTCAGATCTAAAGTGCCTTCCCTAAAAGGCCTTCCCTATCTAATGTTGTTCCCAACCACTCACTTGATTACTTTCATCAGATGTAGGGTATGGCAAGATACACTTATCACTATCACAGTTGGTATTTATCTTATTATCATCTGACCCCTACACACACACACCATGACAGTAAGAACTTTGTTTACCTGGTTTACTTCTATATCCCCACTACCTAGAGTGGTGTCTGGTACATTATAAATACCTAAAAATAATTTTGCATAAATGTTCTTCTTTAGTCCCAATGACACTTACGTATTCACCTTGTTAGCTCCTACACATCTTTCAGGGCTATTTCCTCAGGGAAGTGTTCCTGTCCACCAGGTACAGCTCAGGTTCCTTTCTTGTAAACTTACAGGAGACATCTCCCTTTCCTTCACAGCATTTAGTCGACATGTGGGATTCTTTGATCAATTGCTTTGCTCCCCACTAAAATGTAAGCTTCTCAAGAGCAAGAAATGTCCCATCATTGCTCATGTGGCCTTCCAGCAAAATGGCTGGCCTGTGGTACTTGCTCCATAAATATTTTTTGTGTGAATGAAGAAGGTGTGAATGCAGATAACTAACATTAAAAAAAAAACAAAAAACCTCATTCACTTGGAATTCCTCACAAGTTGTGAAGCCCCCATTCTCAGGTCCATAAGCCTTCCAGGGACATATGATTCAACACAAGTTGAGGCCATGAGGACCAGTTATGGGAAAACCTTGCACTGGGTATTCTGAAAGATAGAGACAAGCATCAGATACTAGTTGCTGTCAGGGAGATTTTTGCCTCAAGGAGGCACTCTGTCTTAAAAAAAAAAAAAAATTATTTCCAACTATTTCATTTGTGCATTTGAATTCTGCAACATCTATTATGAAAGAAAAGGAGCTCTGGTGGCATGGTGGCTAAAGCATTCGGCTGGGAACCAAAAGGCCAGTGGTTCAAACCCACCAACCACTCCATGGGAGGAAGATGGGGAAGTCTGCTTCCATAAAGATTTACAACATTGGAAAGTCTATGGGGACATTTTACTTGGTCCTAAAGGGTTTCTATGAGTCAGAATCAACTCCGTGGCACTGGGCTTGGTTTATAATGAAAGAAAGACAGAATGAAAGCAGTAAAATTTGGTTTATTTGCCTTAAAATGTAAATAATCTTTCCTCTGGCTGACAGGAGAGCAAAGTGGAACACACTTCCCAGAGCACAGCTAGGAGAGAGAGCAGGGCAAGAGTTTATAGTTCCTTCACCCACCATTCTGCCTAAAGACAACTTTGACCAGTCATTGGAGAAGAGGATATTATAACATAGAAAGGGGACTTTTTCTAGAAAATCCTAGTTAGAGAAAGTTGTTTTGTTAGTATTAATTCATTAGTATTTTTGTGCCATTGCAATGAAAATATAGCCTCATCAGGTACTGCATTGCTTTGCTCTGTTAGGACTTGGAACAAATTCCATACAGGAAGAAGACCAGGATTGTATTCTCTTAGGAAATTAAGAGAGCAAGTGTTAGGTGATGTGTGCATTGACCTCATTTATTTTTCCTCTTCCCTAAAGTAAAGGAGTTTAACAAATTTTGGGGAATAATGGTGGCTCAATATGAGAGTGAGTAACTCTCAGGGTAACCACCTTGAGGGAGAAGGAATTGGGTCTGATGACACATAAAGCATGCCCCATCTGCTCTCCCCTTTATGTGGACCCTCTTCCTACATTCCTGTCCTTTCTCCCACTTAATAAAGAAGCACTGCTTATTTAAGAGCATTTGTACTTACTATTCATACTTTTTTTTTTTTTTTTCATTTAACATACAGACCAACAGAATTATATCTGGCACTCATTGAGTGATGAGTAGAAGAGTTAGATGCTTAAATCTTGAGCCAAAATTAAATATTAGAAGGTTTTTGTTCATTGTAAAGCCAAGGGATCCCACACAGAAAATATTCTATATTTTTTGACAGAATTTTAGTGTTGGAACTTGTTGGACACTGTATGTGTATTTCCATAAACAGTTATTTGCACAGTCTATTAAAGTTTATGAAATAAACAGATGTCACTTCACTTATGTGGTATGTAGCTGCACCATCTGGCTATCCTCTGAGAGACATCCTTGTGATCATTTGAAAACATTTACAAAATAATTAGATGAAATATGGAGAAAACCAATGGCCAAACCCCAGAAAGAAGTTGCAATTTTATGTGGGAATAAACTTGGGACTTTCATCACCTTTTTGTTGTTAGGTGCCATCAAGTTAGTTTCAACTTGTAGTGATCCTATGATGCCCATTCTGTACCATCCTCACAATCATTACCATGTGTGAGCCCATCGCTGCAGTCTTCTCCAAGGACTGGTACCTTCTGACAACATGACCAAAGTATGAGGTGTGAGGTCTGGTCATTTTCACTTCTAAGGAAGAGATTTGTTCATTCTTCCAGCAGTCCATGGTGTATTTAATATTCTTCAACACAACTCTTCTGTGATCTTCCTTATTCATTATCCAGGTCTCACATACATATGAAGCTATTGAAAATTTCATGTCTTGGATCAGGGGTACCTTAGTGTGCAAAGGTACTTAGTGTGACATCTTTGCTCTTTAACATTTTAAAGAGGTTGTTGTTTGTTTGTTTTCTTTTGTTTACAGCAGATTCATTCAATGCAAAGTGTAGCTGATTTCTTGATTGCTGTTTCCATAGGTGTTGATTGTGGATCCAAGTAAAATGAAATCCCTGACAACTTCAATCATTTCTCCATTTACTATGATGTTGCTTATTGGTCAAGTTGTGAGGATTTTTGTTTTCATTATGTTGAGGCATAAGCCACACAGAAGGCTGTAGTCCTTTATCTTTGTCAGTAAGTGCTTCAAGTCTTCATTACTTTTTGAAAGGATTGTTGTGTCTTGTGCATACTGAAAGTTGTTAATGAGTCTTCCTCCAATCCTGATGCCACAATCTTCTTCATAGAGTCCAGCTCCTCAGATTGTTCACTCAGCATACAGACTGAATAAGTGTGATGAAAGGATAAAATCCCATGAACACTTTTCCTGATTTTAAACTATCCAGTGTCCCTTATTCTGTTAGAAATGATTGCCTCTTTTTTAAAAAAATGCAGTTTATTTAAATATAATTTATGTACAATGAAATACACAAAACTAAAGTGACATGGGTCAATTCATTTTTTTTTTTGCAGTGTTCCCGCCCTCCCCCACACACTAGCAACCAAAAAAGAAAGTTTCCCTGCATATATAAACCTTTCCTTGACCCTCCACAACAAAGAACTAATACTATATTTGTCCTTCTGTGAATGACTTATTTCACTCAGCATAATGTCCTCCAAGTTCATCCATATTATGAGGTGTTTTGCAGACTCTACATTATTCTTTAATGCTGCATAGCATTCCAGTATGTGTATGTACCATAGTTTGGTCATCTACTCTTCCGCTGATGGGCATGTAGGTTGTTTCCATCTTTTTGTGATTGTAAATAGTGCTGTGATGAATATGAGTGGGCATGTATCTGTTCCTGCCCTGGCTCTCACCTCTCTAGGATATATACCTAGTTAGTAATGGGATTGCTGGGTCAAATGGTATCTCCAATTTCAACTTTCTAAGGAACTGTCATATTGCTTTTCACAGTGGTTGTGTCACCTCACAGTCACACAAGCAGTGTGTGAGAGTCCCAATCTCTCCACATCCCCACCAGCATTTGTTATTTTCTGTCTCATTGAACCTTGCCATCAGTGCTGGGGTGAGGCAGTATATCTCATTGTTGTTTTGATTTACATCTCTCTGATGGCCAATGATTGTGAGCATCTTTTCATGTATTAGCTGACCACCTGAAGTGTCTATTCATGTCTTCTGTCCATTTTTCAATTGGATTTTTAATTCCTTTGGTGTTGAGGTGTTGGAGTTTTCCATCAATCTTAGAGATAACTCTCTTGCCAGATATGTAATTGCCAGAAAATATGAATTTGTTGCTGTCATTTTTGTCATGTGCTTTTTCATTGTGTCGATTTCTTAGTTCCAAATAATTTTCTATGCTGAGCTCATTTTGTTTATGAATCATGTTATCACTTCCTTCATTGTTATTGTTTTAGTATTTGCTAAATATTTGTGCTGGTCCTTTTTTTTTATTTTGATGTGAAGGTTTATCATTTTTCTTTAAGGTTACCCTGTGATTTATAGTTTTCTTCCCAAGTGTAGAAGAGTCTGTTCTATCTTGTAGTTGTCTTGACTTCCCTACCATCTAGAAGTTCTGTAACAACACAGCTTTTTTTCCCTCTTTTTGGTTTGCAGTTGTCCCAATTTGTCAGTTGGTATCTGTGGTTCCCTGTTTACAATCTTGTAGGCTTATTTACTTTGGATACTTCCATAGTTGGGTTGGTTTCTGGGTTATATCATCATGTGTGTTAATGGTCAGTTGTTGTTGGCTGTTGTTGCTTCTCTGTCTAAAGGGCTCCCTTTAGCATCTCTTGTAAGGCTGGTCTGGTTTTAACAAATTCCCTTAATTTCTGCTTCTCTGGAAATGTCCTAATTTCACACTCGTATTTGAGGGACAATTTTGCTGGATACATAATTCTTGGTTGGAAATTTTTTTCTTTCAGTGTTTTATATACACCATCCCACTGTCTTCTTGCCTGCATGGTTTCTGTCGAGAAATCTGAGCTTAGTCTTATTAGTTGCCCCTTGTAGGCAACTTTTTGTTTTTCCCATGCTGCTCTCACGATTCTTTCTTTGTCTTTGGTTTTGGTGAGTTTGATGATGATATGTCTGGGTGTTTTTCTTTTGAGGTCTATCTTGTTTGGGGTTCATTGGACTTCCTGAATGGATATATTCTCATCTTTCATCATATCAGGGAAGTTCTCCTCCAAGAAATCTTGGACAATTTTCTCAGTGGTTTTATTTTT
>NW_006921662.1:5852512-5855056 GCF_000298275.1 Orycteropus afer afer
CACCTGTCTCCTTTCCTGTTGTCAGCCTCTTGTATGTCCTTGCCAACCCTGGCAAACAGAGCCTATTCTTAGATCCCTGGAATTCAAATGAGAATGCTATCACTTTAAAATCCAAAATGGTTGCCACTTCTAAACATTCAAAATGGCTGCACCCTTGGTCACTTTGAATATCCAAAATGGCTGCCACATGTACACAATCAAAATGGCTGTGCCCTCCAGACAGCAGAATGTCCACAGCTCAAGTTGTCTCCCTACTTGCTGTTTCCCTTCCTAGTCATAGGCCATCAGAGCAGTTGTCCCTGTACCCCTTGGTGACTGGGACTGATCTTTAGGTCAATTCTCAGGTCCCAACACCACTTGGAAATATTCAGGCTATTGGTCTTATCAGAGTAGCTGACAGTCCACAGCTCTGATAATATTGCAACTCAAGGTTTGAATTTTTTTCTTCAGTTCCTTTAGCTTAAGAAATGCCAAGCATGCACCCAAACTAAACCACACTCACTGGCATCAAGTCAGATTCAACTCACAGCAATCCATCTTTCAATTTCTGAAGAGGTATCACTATGGAAGTAGATTGCTCAACCTTTCTTCCAAGAAGTGGCTGGAGGATATGAATCACCAACCTTCTGGTTAGCAGTCAAATGCCTTAGGCACTATGCCACAAGAACTCCCAAGCATTCACTAAGGAAAAGAAAGACACAGAGAGGTGCACAAGAGGTGTAGATAACAAAGATAAACATTTCTATACACACAGTACTGTGTTATCAGTGATAACAAACATTAATCTATAGGTAAACAGATGGGTAGACAGGGTGAATGATCATGTATGTCTAGGCAAAAAGGAATATACCCATGACTATATATAAGGTAAGGAGCTCTGGTGGCATAGTGCCTAAAGCACTTGACTGCTAGCCAGAAGGCTGGCAGTTCAAACCCACCAGCCACTCCTCAGAAGGAAGATGGGGTAATCTACTTCTGTAGTGATACTGCCTCAGAAACCCAAGGAGGGGTCACTATGATTCAGGTCTGACTCGACGGCACATAACAACAACATATATAAGGTTGGCAGACAATATTTCCCCATACATATTTGTGTGTGCTATAAGAATGTCTGTATAAATAGAACTAACAGGGGCAAGGTTACGATAATTTCTTAGCCACAACCAATCAATCGCCCTGAGGGAGTAAGTTGGACCTGTGGGCCATGGTCACAGGGCACATCAAGTTCAATTGGCATAACATACTACACAGAAATATTTTTCTACCTCTGACTTTGACATGTAGCAACTGGGGTCTTAAAAGCTTGTAAGCAGACATCTAGATGCAATAGTTGGTCTCTCCTCAGCCAGAGCAAAGAAGAGTAAAGAAAACCAAAGACACATGGAAGCAATTCATCCAAAGGACTAGTGGATCATGTGAACCTCAGCCCATATGACCATGAGACCAGAAGTACTAGATGGTGCCCAGCTACCACTGTCAACTACTCAGAAACGGATCACTCTAGGAGATTATGTATAGAGTGGGAGAACAATGTGGAACAAAATTCAAAACCATAAAAAAGACAACATTTACTAGTTTGATAGAGCCTGGTGAGACCCCTCAAGACTATTGCCCCTTGTTACCCTTCAGGCCTGAAATTGAATTCTCCCTTGTGGCTTCCAGCCAAACAATAGATAGACATATAAGGTGAACATTTTCACCAGGTAAATACAGTCCTTAGAATGATCAATCCTGGGAGAACAGAAGGGCAGTATTTGTGCAGGCAGATAGCTCAGAGGGTAGCAATGCATAGGAAAAAAGGACATAGGGAAGAGGTAACTATAGGGAGAAAGTAGGAAGAGAGCTACTACATTGTATAGACTGCAGTCAATGTCATGAAACAAAATGTGTATGAACTGCTGTATGGAAAATGAATTTGCTCTGTAAAATTTCACACAAATCATAATAAAAATGTTTTTTTTTTAAAAAAAAAAAAAAGGAAAACAATCCCTAATATATCACTTCCTTAGCACTGTGTATTAATCAAGAGCCAACCAGTTATCCAATTTCTTTGGGTTAAGAATGTCAGCTTTATGGGCATCTTGAGCTTTCCTAACAAAGCCACTCAGCATAGCAGCAGAACATTGCCATCCAGTCAGACCCGACTCATAGCAACCCCTCCTTGGGTTGCCGAGGCAGTATCACTGCGGAAGTAGATTGCCCAATTTTCCTTCCAAGGAGTCGCTGCTGGGTTTGAACAACCAGCCTTCTGGTTAGCAATCAAGTGCCTATGCTACCAGAGCTCCCAACAAAAAAAAAACATTAGCACTGCTGATGTTTCCATTGCAGCACTATTATTTTTTCGCTTTGACAAGAGCAATTAACCACATAGACCACTAAGTATCAACAGGAAAGCCAGCAGGACCAAACTTCTGTTGCTGGGTTACTGAAATATAATAAGAAATAAATTTTCTTCCAAAACAATCTCATCCCATCTCATTTCACTTTGCTCTTTTGTGGTTGATCCTGTTTGGAGTGCTTTCTTTTTTTTTTTCTTTTTTTTTT
>NW_006921662.1:5857042-5877279 GCF_000298275.1 Orycteropus afer afer
AGTTTGATGATGATGTGTCTTGGTGATTTTCTTTTGGGGTCTATCCTGTTTGGGGTTCGTTGGACTTCCTGGATGGAGATATTCTCATCTTTCATCATTTCAGGGAAGTTCTCCTTGGAGTGCTTTCAAATTAAGTTATTCCCTTCCACTGCCAATGCTCTCTAATAATCTGGAAACTCTGAGCATATATGCTATTCCTTAAAATGACTCTTCTTACTCAACTAACACAGTGGATCCTAATTACTTTTTGTATGAAAAGAGCATTTTACATCATAACACTGCACCATTATAAATTTTACCTGAATGTGTCATGAGCATTTTATAGGGCATTTTGTACAGATTTTAGGAATAACCCTAAAAAGACAAAGTCTTGTGCAGTAGAATTAAAATTCTCACAAGGGACTGCCTTTCTTTAACAGATTTTTTCAGAAAGAGTTTGTCTTGATTTGATTTCCTGACCCAGTGAAAAGCACTGTGATGTCACAGAATGTTTTATTCCAATTTTTCACTTTATAGATGATAAGTTTACCTAAAATGGAGGCCTAAATTGGCTCAAAATCAAAATAATCAGTGATATTAAATAGATTGTCTGTCACATCTGCACGTATGTCCTTTGGTCCAGTCTAAATTGCTGAATTTCACTTACAGAAGTGCTGTGTCTTTAGACTCTGTCACTCACGGCTATGTGAACTGGGTAAAAGGCATTATTGCAGAGATAACAGGGGAGAATCCTGACAATGTAGATGCTTTCCTTCCTTTACGGGGATAGGAAGATGACTCTGCTGTTTCCCTTGTTGCTGTTATTGTGTGCTATTAGAATGATTCCGACTCATAATGACGCTGTGGGGTGAAGTAGAAATACCCCATAGTGTTTCCTAGGCTGTAATCTTTACAAGAGTAGATCATCAGGTCTATCCTCCTGCAGGGCTGCTGGTGTGTTTGAACTACCAACCTTTTGGTTAGCAGCTGAGCATAGCATCACCAACACTTCTTCATATTTCCCTTAATACTCCCCAAAACCAGTAAGCATCCACTAGTAATATCAATGTAGACAAATATGCACATTTTATAAGATTATAATTGGCCACAGAAAACAGATCTACTGCCCAAGATTGATAGAAGATTTTATCTGTTTTCACTTTCCTAAAGAAAACAATGAGCATTATTAGGCAATTTTCTCTTTCATATGTAAACAGGTGTCATTTCCCAAAGATATGTAAATTTTCCTGGATCTCTGTAACACTTTCATAAACTAATTGATAAACTTATTTCTGTCTTCAGTTCACCATCTCTAAATTAGAATAATGCCTTTTGACATCTCTATGCTCTTCTACTCAGATAGATTAGCTTGTTAATGCAGGGTTCTTCCTACTGAGGACCAAGTATCTATCCTGTTTGTGAAAAGAAAATGGTTGTTGTCACTTATTTAAATTTCCATCTCTTGAGAGGCCTAATCCAGAACACAGCAAACAAAAAATGTCTAATATGTCTCATTTCAAGTAAAGCAAAGTGAAAGCAATCCTGACCATATGTCTATTTCTGATGGATATATTTATCTAAGTTTAGTTTATTATGACTGTTGATGGGGTGTGCCTACAACAACTATGATGATAACCATACAGTGCTTTTATGTTTTCTTTTGAATAGCTAATATATTCCCATGATTAAAAAGTAATATAAGAAATTCACCATAAAGTCTAGTTTTCACTCCTGCCTTTACCCTGTCCATAACCCCTCAACCCTCTTTAGATAACCACTTTGGCTAGTTTCTTGTGTAACCATCCAATGTGGGTGTAGTCATGAATGTTAGCAACTCATGTGACACAGGCACCTATCAAAATATCTTCTTGGCTTGTTCTTTATGGAGTGAAAACCAAATACAAATATATTTTCTCTCTTCTCTCCTACCAGAGCTCGCGCACATTACACACAGTTCTGGAGCAGGCGACTGTTTTAAAAAGTCATATTCTTTTCTTGCTTAAGTCAATTATGAGCATAAGAGTAGTACAGAGCACTTGACTTATGGCATCTCATTTCACTATCATGACAACCCTACTGAGGTGGGCATCGTAATTCCCATTTTACAGAAGAAGTAACTGAGATTCCAAAGCCACAGCACAAGTGAGGGACAGTCCTGTGACTAGTACCCTATTCTGGCTGACCAAAAACCTGTCCTCTTGTGTCTTGTTTCTCAACAAGGTGCTGGGGGAATTCTGAAAGACTCTAAGGCATATACATACTTGGATATGTTCAAAGATTGCTTTATATCTGTATATAAAATGTACTGTGCATAGCTAAGATGTTTATTTTTTTAACTTTTTTTTTTTTTTTTTGGAATTTTTTTAGCCCACAAAAAATTTCCAAAAAAAAAAAAAAAATTATGCTTCACCCAGTTTCCCCCTATGGTAGCACCATACATGTCTAAAATACAATA
Source organism: Orycteropus afer afer (assembly GCF_000298275.1). NCBI lineage: Eukaryota > Metazoa > Chordata > Mammalia > Tubulidentata > Orycteropodidae > Orycteropus > Orycteropus afer. The sequence goes on from NW_006921662.1 coordinate 5,859,477, forward strand.
CCAAATCCAGAAAAATTACATTGGTTCAATTCACAGAATTTATTCAGATTTCATCAGTTTTCTGTACATTCATGAGTATGTGTGTATTATTTTATGCAATTTTATCTTATGTGCAAATTCATATAATCACTACCACAATCAAAATTCAGAACTGTGCCATGGACATGGGCTCCTTTGTCCTACTTTTTTATAGTTACATAAACAACCTACTTCCATCCCTAAACCCAAACAACCACTTATCTTCTCTATATCTTTATAATTTTGTCACTGCAAGACCACTAAATAAATGGAATCTTACAGTATGTAATTTTTTCTCACTCATCAAAATTGTCTTGAGATGTACCCAAGTTAGTACATATATCAACAGTTCAGTTCATTTCTTTTTGTGGCCAAGTAGTGTTCCATGGTACACTACTGTGAACTGCTATGAACATTTGGATACAGGTTTTCTTGTGAACATAAGTTTTCTTTTCTCTGGGGTATTTACGGGATCCTATGAGTCGGGTCCGACTTGACAGTAAACAACAACAACAACAACATGGTGAGTGCATGTTTAGTTTTTTTTTAAAAAAAAACAAAACTGTCAAATTATTTTCCAGAGTGAATGCACCTGTTGTTATCCCCACTGTTGTTGTTATGTGCCGTTAAGTCAGACCTCACTCACAGGGACCACTCCCTGGGTTTCTGAGGTGGTATCACTAGAAATGTATAAATTATTCAATTTTTCCTCCTTATCATCAGCACTTGATATTATCACTATATTTTATTTTAGCCATTTTGATAGGTGTGTGGTTGCAATTGCATTTCCCTGTTAGCTAATGATGTTGAACATCTTTTCATGTGCTTATTTGCAATTTGTATATCCTTTTCAGTGAACTGTCTGTTGATATCTTTTGTCTGTTTTCTGATGGGATTCTTTCTTTCTTCTTCTTCTTTTTTTTTCCTGTTGAGTTTGAAAGTTCTTTTCATATAAGACATTTTTAAGAAATGTGCTTTGCGAATATTTTCTCCCAGTCTGTATTTTGTCTTTTCATCTTCTTCATGTGGTTTTCAACACATCAAGAGTTTTTAATTTTGATGAGCTCAGTTTCTCAACTTTCCCTTTTATTGATTGTGCTTTTGATGTCAGGTCTAAAAACTCTTACCTAGCCCTAAGTCCCAAAAATTTTCTCCAGTTTTTTTTTTTCCCAAAAGTTTTATAGATTTGCATTTTCTGTTTTGGTTGATCCATTTTGAGTTAATGTTAGTGGTTTAGTTTGAGGTTCATTTTTTTGCCTATGGATGTCCAATTGCTCTAACACTATTTGTTGAAAAAGCTATTCTTCCTACAGTGAATTACTTTTGCACCTGAAAAATCATTGGACATATTTGTGAAAACATGTTTTAAATGAGAAATACTTATATTACTATTTCTATTCTTTTTCTTCTACAACTCAAAATATTCTTAAAATTTTATTCCAATGTAGTAGTTACAGAGATTTTTTGTTATTATTGTTTCTGTTGTTGAGTACTTTTGAGTTAATTTTGGCTCACAGTGACTTTATAGGACTGAGTAGAACTGGTCCCTTGCAATTCCGAGGCTACACTCATGCAGAGCTGTTGGTAGGTTTGAACCACCAACCTTTTGGTTGGCAGATGAGCAATTAACCATTGTGCCATCAGGACTCTTATTAGAGACATAGAGATACTTTTTTTCTATCCTTGAGAGTGCTATGAGATCCTATAATACATTCATAAGTTCAAAGTAATAGTTGTAGTTACAAGTAATAAGTTAAACCAAAACTAGATCACTTGACTACATAATAAATTGTCAACACCAGGCAGCTTAGCACATTGGCAGATTCACCTATATCAGACCAGGTGTCATTATTGTCCCATAATCCTCATTTTCATTCCTAAAAGAAAATTGTTTCCTTTTGGAAAACCAGATGAGACCGGGGCAAACTCTGAGCACATCTAAGCAATCACCACCATTCTCAGACAGATAAAGCAGACAAACTCATAACATTCAACAAATATTTACTTACAGGCTACTATAAGCTGCACATTGTACTGAATGCTGGGAGGATACCAACAATAACTACATCAGTTAAAATATGTGTGTCATCAAACAAATAAATGGACCCTCATGTCATCACAGCACTATTCACAACAACAAAAAGAGAGAGATAATCTAAATGGCTATCAGTGGATGAATGGATACACAAACTATGGTACATACATTTAATGGAATACTCCAAACCAAACCAAACTCACTGTCATCAAGTTGATTGAAACTCATAGTAGCCTCCTTAGGGTTTTCTAGGCAGTAAATCTTTACAGAAGCAGACTACCTCATCTTTTCTCCATGGTGTGGCTGGTGGGCTCAAATCACTGAACTTTTGGTTAGCTACCAAATGCCTTAACCATTACATTTCCAGAGCTCCTCAATGGAATACTATGCAATGTTAAAGAGTAGCAATGAATCTGCAAAACACCTTATAATATGGATGAACCTGTTGTTGTTGTTGTTATGTGCTGTCGAGTCACACCCGACTCATAGCGACCCCTCCTTGGGTTTCCAAGGCAGTATCACTACGGAAGTAGATTGCCCCATCTTCCTTCTGAGGAGTGGCTGGTGGGTTTGAACCGCCAGCCTTCTAGTTAGCAGTCAAGTGCCTTAGGCACTATGCTACCAGAGCTGATGAACCTAGAGGACATTATTCTGAGTGAAATTGCTGTTTTTGTTGTTAGGTGTTGTCAAGTTGACTCCAACTCGTAGCAACCCTACGTACAACAAAACAAAACCCTGCCTAGTCCTGCACCATCCTCACAATCCTTTCTTTGTTTGAGCCCATCATTGCAGCCACTGTCAATCTATCTCACTGAAGGTTTTCCTCTTTTTTCCTGACCCTCTACTTTACCAAGCATAATAGCCTTCTCCAGTGAGAGGACCTTTCTGACAACATGACCAAAGTAGATGAGAAGTCTGGCCATTCTTGCTTCTAAGAAGCATTAGTCAATCGCAAAAGGAAAATTATTTCATGAAACCATTACTGTAAAAAGTTAAGAAAAGGTTTACATGCAGAAAGAATTGTTCTTTGAAGGTTAGGAGGGGGTGGAAGAGCAATCACCAACTAGATGGCAAACACATATTAACTTGCGTGAAGGAAAAAGCAATATACAATAAGGGGGAGATCAGTACAAAGTGATCAAGACAGTGGAAGACAGGGAGAAGCACAAGAGTTAAAGGCAACAAAAGCAAATACTGTTACATAGAGAATTCTGTAGTAATAGTAACGACAATAATTTAAAAGTGGACACATAGACACTCACTCTGAACAGGGGTGGAAAGGTGACTGGGACTGTAACCTGAATATGTATAGGTTTGACAGACTATCTCTATCTATGTATTTATATGTGTTATAAATATGTCCATGAATGTAGTAGAGTATACAGGGGGTGAAGTTATTAAAACACCTCAGTTGTAACCAAACACTTTGAAGAAATAAGTCTCTGGGTATGGAGGTAAGGATCATAGTCTCAGGGGACACTAAGGTCAATTGGCATAACATAATTTACAAAGACAATGTTCTATATCTTATTTTGGTGAGTAGTGACTGGGGCCTTGAAAGCTTGTGAGTGACTATCTAAGGTGCAACTATTGGTTTTTCCTCTTCTGGAGCAAAGAAGGGTGACAAAAATCAAAGATGCAGGAAACAGTGAGTCCAGGTGACTAATGGAACATGTGAACCCCAACCTCTACATTCCTGAAACTGGAAGACCAAGACAGTGCCTGGCTACCACTGCTGACTACTCTAAAAGAGATCACAATAAGAGGTCCCAGAAAGGATAGAGGAAAATGTGGAACAAAACATAAAATCATAAAAAAGACCAGGATTACTGATCTGGTGAAGACTAATGGAACCCCCAAGACTATGACTCTTAAACAGCCTTCAAGCTATGAATTGAACTTAACCCCCATGACTCAATAGGCAGCCAACCATTAGACAGCCTGTAAGGTGAAGAGTAATATCAAGACAATCAAGCATATGAAATGAAGAGGATAACATTTGTTCAGTGATAGAGCTAGTAAGGTGGGAGGGGATGGGAAGGAACAATGAAGGGAACAGGTAGGTACAGAGAGGAAATGGAAAGAGTGCTGTTACAGTGTGGGAATTGCAGTAAATATCACAAAACAGGATGTGTATGGATTGTTGAATGGAAAACCAATTTACTCTGTAAACTTTCACCCAAATAACAATTCAAAAAAAAATTGTATATCATAATGTAAAGTAGTCCTAAGTGTTATAAATTATTATAAATAAAGGATAGAGATGAGAAGTATTCTATTTTAGATAAAGTGGTGTTTGAGAACTTGAAATCTAATGAGTTGGTGAATTGAGCCATGCAAATAACTAGAGGAAAATCATCCAAGACAGAGAGAATCAAAAGAGAAAATGGATCTGTCAAAAGAATGTGCTAAGGAACAGGAAATAAGCCTCTATGGCTTGAGGGGATTATCTAAGGCAGAGAATTGTCCACTTAACCTAGCATGACATTGTAGATGTCATAGGCTAATAGTAAATATTTTAACTAGTTTGTGTATTTCAACCAAGATAAATCAAAGACCAACAGCAAAATAAAATTCATCACTGAACTTGGTAGTTATGACTTGGTTAATAACTTGCAGCATGACTTGTGAAATATCATTCATTCACTTGGTAAAATTTATCATGTATCTATTATAAAGAGTGGAATGAACAAAGTGTCTGGAATTCAAAGAAAAACAGAATACAATCCTTACATTTGATCGTTCATTGAATCATAGGAATGGGGAAAATATTCAGTGAAAATATAATGTCATATGTGATAATTAGGAAACTCTGGTAGTGTAGTACCTAAGGCACTTGACTGCTAACTAGAAGGCTGGTGGTTCAAAACCATCAGCCACTCCTCAGAAGGAAGGTTGGCAATCTACTTCCACAGTGATACCACCTCGGAAACCCAAGAAGGGGTTGCTATGAGTCGGGTCTGACTCAAGGGCAAATAACAATAACAACAACATGTGATAATTAAATATTTGTGAGAATAGAGTACAAATGCTGTGGAAGCACTGAAAAGGAAGTTTTAAGGTGTGTGGAGCTAGGCTAGAGCACTAAGTGAGGGAATATTTTAATTGGGTCTTGGAGAATGAGTAGGAGTTTGCTAGGAGAAGGAGACAAAGAACACTGTAGAGAGGAACGGCAAGGCCTAAGTCATGTAAATCCAAAGCTCATGGCTACCTCTGTTACTTAAAAGAAGTCATTATTCATCTTCCACTCATGGAAATGGGATTCTGATGGTCAAAGTTATCTATTTGGTCAGACATGGTTCAACAGAGAAGAATGTCATGTTATTTTAAAATTCTGACAACATTATGACCCTGAAGTGCATTATCTCAAAATTTATTTAATGTACTCAAAATGTTCTAATCTTAAACCTAATCCTAACCATTCTGTTTCAAACCACCTAACCTCTCATTCATCAAGCAAATTTTGTTTGATATTTATCCTGTAGCCATCCTCTCTGTGTGACTTTTGCCCTGGGAGTTGTGTGGTAAGAAGCATCCTCTCTTTGTTGAAACTGACCACACTATGTGGGCTCAGGTTTAAGACTTCAATTATATGAGCTTTTCAAATTGTTATTATCATTGCTGACAGTACACCAAGATTCCTGCTAAGTTCTGAGCAGGAACAAGGAAAGTTTCCCTCCTTGGACCACTACTAAAGAAACTGATAACATATTACTACAAAGACAACCCTCAAAATTATGAAATAATTGGGAAAGAATTATGGCTTCTAAGCAGACCAGCCATAAACAATGACAGACTAGCATATCTCCTTCAGAGGTTGACACACATAAGCTGAGGAAACACTGAATAAACTCTATGAGAGATTCAGTAATTCACATTTTCAGTGTCCTTTTTGAAAGGCAAAAATCCTGAAAGAAAAGTCTTAGCTGAGTTGATGAGAAAGGCTTGATTTACAAGTGTCAGATTGTTGTGGAAATGATGAGCTTGACCAGGCTACCATCATAAGGGTATGTTCTATGTGCCTGAGATAAAATAGGTATCAGAAAGAAAACATTGTGGGTACCAGATACAAAAAATGCCTTATTTACAATTTTGCATGATTTCATGATAAAATTTGCTGCTATCTTTTTAAGAGTCAAAGTGATTCACCCTTTGGACAAATGACCAAATGTACAATGGAATGACTGGAGGCACTGGTGGTTCACTGCTATAATTCTCATCTTCCATGCAGGAGACCTGGTTCAATCCCTGGCCAATGCACTTCAAGTGCAGCCACCATCTGTCCGTCAGTGAAGATTTGCATGTTGCTATGATGCTGAACACTCTGGTAGCATAGTGTCTAAGGCACTTGATTGCTAACCAGAAGGCTGGTAGATCAAAACCACCAGCAGCTCCTCGGAAGGAAGTTTGGGCAATCTACTTCCATAGTGATACTGCCTTGGAAACCCAAGGAGGGGTCGCTATGAGTCGGGTCTGTCTTGATGGCAAACAACAACAATAACAACAACATGACGCTGAACAGGTTTCAGTGAAGGTTCCAGACTAAGATGAACTAGGATAAAAGTCCTGGTGGTCTACTTCTGAAAAATTAGCCAGTGAAAGCTCTATGGATAACAATTGTTTGATACATAACAAATCATGTGGATGGTGCAGGACTCTTGGACAGCTTTTTGTTCCATTGTACATAGGGTCACCATGAGTCAGGGACCAATGCAAGGGCAGCTAACAACAATAACACAATAGAATAGTATGTAGTCATTGACAACCAGGATTTAGAATATTTAATAGCTGCATAATAAGTGGGGGAAAAGTAGAAAACCATGTGTAAGAAAATCATAATTCAAAGGAAGGAAAATGAGACAAAATCTGCAGGATGAGTTTCTCACCCTGTGGCTTTTTTAAGATTGCTACAATGAACATGTTTTCCTCTAGTATTAAGAGAAATATGTTCCAGTATTTCAATGGAAAAGAAATATTCTTTCTGACATCAAGATCTGGACCAGTTTCCATGGGCTTGAGAGATAAGACACCACATTTAGCCACCACTGCTGTCCTGAAAGGTCATCATAGTTTATGTTGCCTTACCCCAAGCCAATGCCTTCCTGGTCCTGGTTGCTCCCCTCATGTGTCCTGGGTGCTGTTTCTGACTGTGGGGAGGCATGTGATTTATACTCTGTGGCCTCATTATCTAGCCTAGAATATTCACCATGTTCGACATGGAAAGGAATTTTTAAGAGTCATCTTTTAAGATGATATGATGAAGTACTCTAATGATGAAAGGGGGACTAAATGTTCTTGAGCATCAAGAGCAGAAAGAAGTTAGAAAACTCAGTCTCCTTTTCACTTGACTCTATTATTTATTTTTTTCTGAGAGTGATACAAATCAGAGGACAAGAGAGTTTCTCAGGCACAGGATAAAAAATATCTGGTGATCTGAAGTAGTTTGTAGTATTAAAATCCTTTAACTATAGTTTTTAGTATTTTAAGTATCTCGTGCAAAAGAATTATTTTTGCCTCTTTTTCCAAAAACCACATAATAACCACATAAAATAAAGCTGAAATATAAGAAAGTATTTTTTATGTATCATGTTGAAGAACAAGCTAAAATTGTTTTTGTGGGGTTTTAAAATTTTTGTTATCTATTTCTCTTCACCAAATACACATGACATTAATATATTCACCTTACCAATTTTCTATTTACTTTTTCTGTTAATCTGACCAAAAACACCAGCATCTATCTAGCAAATAACTTCAGAATTTTCCACAGAGCCAGATTGTCATGAAATATAATATTGATCACTCCTTGCTCTTCAGTAATTTGAATTACAATTTCTAAAGAAAAATCTAATGTCCTATGGAAAAACGCATATGTATTTTAAAATGCAGATAACATGTTTGTCACATTAATTTCTATTTCTTCATTTTAAAAAAAATTTAATTGCTGAAGACAAAGCATACTTCCATCCTAAAGCTTATCTCTATCAGGTATAATCTGACGTAGTTGTCCCTTAAGTCAATGCTTCATTTTATTCTGGCTCAAATGCATAATATAGTCCAAGTACTCAATGGATGCAGTGGTGTTGTGTAATACTGATAAAGCCCCGTCAGTAACAAGAGACCACATTAACCTCAAATAAACAGTGCTGTGAAACTCTGGTCTTCAACGTTACTTAGCTGCTCTTGTGGTCTCACAACAAGTAACAAGTCCTAAAAAAATAATTCACAGTGTTCTGAGTGACTAGATAAACAATGTGGTAGGGGACCAAGACACAATTCTTGCCTGTTCTGATAACCATTGGCATGCACTGTTAGAACCTTCTTCATGCAAGAGACCGCCACATATTTAGCAAAATCAGGCATGGAAACAATGTGGATGGAAGTTAAGCACAGTCCACAGCCAGTTCAAAGAAATGAACAACAGTTGGACAGAGGATACTAGCCTGAGCACCATTATGTCCCAAAACAGAAGATTACATGTCCACCTTTAAAGAGTACACGTAAGTTCACATTAAAAAAAAAAAAAAAAAAAAAAACTGCCTAGAATTGGACTCACTCCTGGGGCTCAACTCTCAGTCAAACAGTAGACAAGCCTACAAGTTTTAGGCCAAGAAGATGCACTCCTTAGCACATTCAACCATGTGGATATCAGGCAGTATTTACATAGGGAGAAAGCTAGGCAGGCAGGAATGCATAGTAAGAAGGAAACAGGAAGGGGTAACCACAGGCAGGAGGTAGGAGGAGAGCTCTTACATTGTGGGAATGGTAATCAGTGTCATGAAACAAAAAGTGAATGAACTGTTGAATATAAAATGAATCGGCTTTGTAAAATAGAACCTAAGTCATGATAAAAATTAAAAAAAAAAAAAAAAAAAACCACTGACATCAACTCATTACTACCCACTGACATCAAGTCAATTCCAACTCATTACTACCTTACAGAACAAAGTAGAACTGCCCCATATGGTTTCCAATGCTGTAAAATGTTTACAGAAGCAGACTACTTCACCTTTTTCCCACAGAGCCACTGGTGGGTTCAAAACTCAGACATTTTGATTAGCAGACAAATGTCTTAGCCATTACACCACCAGAGCTCCTTCTATGTTCACGTAGTTTCACACAAATTTTAGGAAATTGAAACTTTTTATTGAATTTACAGTAATTATAGGACTCTGGAAAGTGCAAAGAAGCCCCAGTGGCACAGTGGTTAAACTCTTGGCTGCTAATTAAAAAGTCGGTGGCTTTCTCCAAGGGAGAAAGATGTGGCAGTCTGTTTCCATAAAGATTGCAGACTTGAAATCCCTAAGGGACAGTCCTACTCTGTCCTATGGGGTTTCTATGAATCAGAAATGACCTGAGAGAAGTGAGTTTTTGGGTGGCACAAACAGCTTGTTCTCAGCTACTAACCAAAAGTTTGATCATTCAAATCTACCCATGAAAGAAAATTAAAAAAAAAAAAACAAAAAAACACCAAACTCACTGCCCCAGAGTCAGGTCCGACTCATAGCAACCCCTCCTTGGGTTTCTGAGGCGGTATTGTCACAGAAGTAGATCACCCAATCTTCCTTCTGAGGAGTGGCTGGTGGGTTTGAACCACCAGCTTCCTGGTTAACAGTCAAATGTCTTAGGCACTACGCTACCAAAGCATTGCAATATACTTTTTTAAAGATTACAACCAAGAAAACCCTACGGGGTCACCATGAGTTGGAATCAACTCAACAGGAATGGGTTTGGGTTTTGCTTTTGTTTTTGTTTGGTTTTGGTTTTGGTTTTGGTTTATACAGCATCATAAAGAATTCTCTTGTGAGTTATACAGTTCATTTCAAATCATACAATGCTGAAGCAACTTTGTTTTTCAATTAAGAAATATAACATCAATATGAGTCATGTCTCTTCTTTGAATTTTCAAGTAAATGCATGCTTTTCCATTTAACATTTGAATTTCCTTTAGAAATTGGAATTTGAAATAACTAAAGAGCAAAGAGTGATAACTATATTTTCCCCAACCCCTCTGACCAAAATATTTCCACCCTCTCCCATCTCACTGATTACTTAGTTGGTTCAACTTTAGCCTAACTATTTGAGTTTTCTTATTGCTATGGATAAGAAAAATGGCACGAATTAAAAGGGCATGAAATGAGTTTTGAAACATTCTATAAATGATTCTAATTTCCTAGTGGTTATGCAGCAAAGAGAGAAACCCAAAATAGTCTACAATCTTAAGAAAGACTTTTTTTTTCTTTCTGGTGTTAGGGGTAGGGGCCTCTTTAAATTCCAAACTTCTTATCTTCAAAATACAGAAGGATGTTTTCACATGTTTTGCTTGCCTCTCATTTGGCATGAATTGTCAAGTTTATCATCCTTTCTCATAAGCTCAGAAATGAGAAAAGAGCTGTTTTTATGTTTGTTATTTTTATTTTTTATATTCTCATATCTGTTGAAAAAAAAAAAGCCATGATAAAAAGGAAAAACAGGAACTCCACACCTGACAACAATAAAAAATCTTGGTTTCAAACATCAGACAATTGGCTGACACATTTTTTTTCCCCTATGTGCCAACAGCTGCATGACTCATTGATGTATGTTTTGCCTGTCTTAGCATTGAGTGGGTTGGTGTAAATAGGAAGTGATGAGGAAAATCAATTTGGGGCAAACACATTTTTTTTCAAGGCTGTAACAGGAAGAGATAGGAAGCCCAGGAAGATACTTGATAGATATTCAACTCTGTAGAAAGGAGGAAGTAGCATGTTGAAGCACTCGGCTAGTTATTTTGAGTTGTTGAACGGAAACGGGGTACAACAGAGAAAGGACGCAGATAGGATGCATTTTGTTGCATAGCAACACAGAGGATGGAAGCTACTGTACATAATGGAGCCCATCTGTCTGTATGAAAGATTGAAGAGAAACAGTTGTTTAAAACAAAGGAAAAGAAGAAGAATGAGATTAAGAAAATAAGTTTGCAAAGGATACATGTGCTTCCATGTCCTCTTAAAAAAACATATTTGGGTGTAAAATTAAAAAATATTCTTATTAATATTAAAATATTATTTCAAATAGATTATTTTTAAGATATGAAATGTGATGCCTTCTGCTATCATCACATCTTTGTACTACACTCCTTACCTCAAAACTTTGCTGAAAGGTTTGTAGGCGGGTAGGTTAGTGTAATTTGTCAAACTGTGGTGGCTTGCATGTTACTATCATGCTGCAAACCTTGCCATCTGTATGTCAAATACAACCAGGATCACAAACAGTGAAAAGGTTTCAGCAGAGTATACAAACTATGACAGACTAGGAAGAAAGACCTGGCAATCTACTTCCGAAAATAAATCTGTTAAAACCATAAGTAACACAACAGAAGATTGTCTGATATAGTGCTGGAAGATGAACACCCTAGGTTGGAAGACATTCAAAATACACAATGGCTGCACAAATGGACTCACACATACCAACACTTGTGAAAATTGTGAAGAACTGGCTAATGCTTCATTGTACATGAGGTTGCCATGAATTGGAGCCAACTTGATGGCAGGTAATAAACACCAAGATTAGTGTAGCAGGTAATGTTTATAGATTTGGGGAGGCTCGGGTCAGCCCTGAAAGTCAGGGTACAATAAAAATTAGTGGTCAGTTAGTTTAAAGACAAATCCTTGGGGTAGGGTGATAAATGAGGAGAGGTGTGAGAATGTTTGTCAAAGGATAAACCCCCTCCCTCTTGTTCTGGGAGTCTCCCCACAGGACTTCCTGGCAACTAGCTCCTATCTCAAGCCCTAGCCAAGGAGAAGTGCATGGAACCATACACAAGAGCATTTATTTCTTAGAAAAACCTTAGTGTAAGTAAGAAAATGTGTGGAGTAGATAATTTTTTTTTCCTTTTGGGGCAGGAAAATCTCTCCAGAAATAATGTCCAATTTCCTGCTGCCAAAGAACATCAGCCTTGTGGCTCAATTTGCTTCCAGAGAAATGTAATAGTCTACTTCCTCCCCTCTGCCTCTGATAATGCCCAAACTTGCCCCTTCCTCCACATCACAGAGCTGCCAAGCAACAGTCCAGAGACTCCGCTCTCATTGCCTCTTGTTATGTTGGCTGGCAGCAGCATCCTCATTTCTCTCTCCAGAGGGCACAACTGAGGCAACAGAGGACCTCTGCATTCCCCCTCCAGAGACACAACTGCACATTATTTCAGGGGAAATACAGTACCACGAAAAAGAAAGGATCTACTTCATAGAAACCATCAGTTCCTTTGGTGCTGCCCAAATCAGAAACCCACTCCCAGCAATATTCTACTTTGGGAGATGATATCCCATGGGGTAGAAAACCTCAAGAACACCAAAGAATTAGAGGATGAGCCAACACTGACTCAGGAAAGGATAAAAAACAAGACTAAATGTTAGCCTGTTTCCTACTTTTATCTGTCTTTGGGTAGTGATTTGTTTTGCAATGATTTTGAGTATCGGCTTATCACACAAAGATGCTAGAGATACACAGTGTGGTGAGAAAATGGCATCTGGAATCAGAATGGTGGGTTCAGTTCCATACTCTCCTCTTTACCAGCTTGATGATCTTTCAGTTTCTTCATCAGTAATATGGGAAAAATTAGACTAAATACCTCATGAGGTGTTTTAGTTCTCCAGTGCTGCTCTAACAGAAAACACCACAAATGGACTGTTTTAACAAACAGGATTTATTCTCTTGCAGTTTAGTTAGTGACTAGAAGTCCAAGTTCAAAGTTCCAGCTCTAAGGGCTGGCTGAAGGCCCTTCAACTTTGGGCTTCAGCTCTGACTCTTACTCTCAGCCCACTGAGTTTCTTAACTCAGCTGCTAGTTGCTATGGCTGACAAACCTAAGGTTGACAAGTAAAATGGCACAGTACCAAGATTATTAAGCAACACAGCAGGCCATTAGCTCAAGTCCAGAAATAGTCCCAAGTTCAGCAAGCAACATGGCAGACTGCTGAATGAAGACTCAACTAAATGAAGGATCCAAGTGTGCCAAAAACTCAGAGACTTTTCTCTAAATTTCTTCTTACATCCTGGAAGGACATCACATCCCTAAGGCAACTACTCATCTGTTCATGGTCGATTACACCATGGAGTTGATGACCAGTCTCATCAAGGGGAATAGCTACATCCAACTGCCCAGCCACTCAAAACCAGACCCAGCCAAATTGACACATAATCTTAACTGCCACATGAGGGTAAAGATTCATTCAGAAAATCCACCTGAAGCATATAGTAATGATGTACTTACATAGTAAGTAAACACTCATTAAATGTATTAAATGTTAGCAATTAGCATTCATACAAATTTGCAATTAATAACCTTAAATTTTTAATCCATACAAATTAATCTAAGATACTGGATAATGTATAGAAATCACTACAAAAAAAATGGAAAATCATTTTTTTTTTTTGCCTGAAATGTCAGGAAATCAAGATTACATGGCTTGCAATATTTTTAAAAGTTTACATATTTGTTGTTGTTGTTGTTGTTATGTGCCCTTGAGTCGTACGGGACTCATGACAACCCCTCCTTGGGTTTCCAAGGCAGTATCACTGCGGAAGTAGATTGCCCAATCTTCCTTCCAAGGAGTGCCTGGTGGGTTTGAACCACCAGCCTTCTGGTTAGCAGTCAAGTGCCTTAGGCACTATGCTACCAGAGCTCCTTGTATATTTGTAGTGATTAGCAATTAGCAATTAGGTATACATATTGAAAATTGAACTTCATTTTTTTTTTTTTTTTTTGCTATATGTGTTTTGGGAGCTCTGGTAGCATAGTGCCTAAGGCACTTGACTGCTAACCAGAAGGCTGGTGGTTCAAATCCACCAGCCACTCCTCGGAAGGAAGGTTGGGCAATCCTACTTCCGTACTGATACTGCCTCAGAAACCCAAGGAGGGGTCGCTATGAGTCGGGGCTGACTCGACGGCATATAACAACAACAACAAATACGTGTTTAGTCAAAAGTTAGTTTATAATAACATAGGCATTTCCTTTGATGTGGGTACTTAAAGACAAGATTGGTCATAGTACATTAAATATTTAACTAATGGAATCATCTTCAAGTTTTAGTCCTAAATTTCATACTTTTTAAATATATTAGGAATTTCTTAAACAGATGTATAGCTTTTATTTTTGCCCAATACGGTTTACATTTGTTTATCACAAAACTCTCATGAGATAGGAAAGGTGCTTGAGATGCTTCTATCCAGGAGTAGTCACGAGAACACAACAGCTAAGTCCTGGACTGTTAACCCCAAGGCTGACCAATGAGAACCCAAAGCACAATAGGAACAGTCACAGGAAAGATCCAAATGACTGGACTGTGCTATCAAACAGGGCATGGTGTGATTTAACTTTACAAGCGTTTCTGTCTCCTCCAATGTTGTTGTTAACTGCTGTCATGTTGATTTCGATTCATAAGATTCCCATGTGACAGAACAGACCTGCCTCATAGAGTTCTCTAGGCTGTCATTTTTAGGGGAGCCAATCACCAGGTTTTTCTCCCACAGAGCCACTGGGTGAATTTGAACCACCAACCTTTTGGTTAGCAACCAAGTGCTTAGCCATTATGTCACCAAGGCTGTTGGACACTATAAAGGGCCCAGTGTGGGAGTACAGAGACCATGTACCAGCTCCTCTACTTGGCGCTGAGAAACACTGGACATTCTGCTCAACTTCTCAGAAGCTTAGTTTCCCAGTTCCGCTAGGACACTCTTGTGCATAGTGGCCCTTCACAAACGACTTCATGTCTCACTTTCAAATAATTTCCAAGTGCTTACATAATAGATGCTCATGTTTTTTAGAATTTTATGAAATACTTTTCTGTACGCTATGTGATTTGAACCCCTACTCTACCCTAGGAGACTAAGTCCTGACAGTTCCTATGAAGCAGGGCTTCAAGCCAGAATAGAACCAAAAAAACAAAACCAAAAAAAAACAAAAAAAAAAAAAAAAAATGAAGTTTTCGCAGGAGTGAAACCAAAACCCAAATAAAAAAAATTCTCTGAGTTCAAACAAAAATTAAAAACTTTTTGTTTGTTTGTTTTTTAGCTTCACTGTTTTTGGTTCAACAGGAATATTTAAGTTGTAAGCAAGACCATTGGACTATTTATGTCTGACTTGCATCTGGCACCCATGTATGACCAATGCTTCTCTGCTACAAGGCTTCAGCAAGGGACATTGCACAGCTAGAGCTCTGGTGATGACTGCTGTTACAGGAGATGATTCACAGGTCAATCAGATTCACTATTTCCACTCCATGCTTGAGCTCTCTCAAGTACCATGAGCTATGTCTACCAAAGATTTGAGAAACACTTGGTGACTGAAAACACCTATTGTCAGAAATCTGAAAAAGCTAGTTAAACTGCATCAAGTTCTGAAAAGTTTGATGTGAACAAACATTTGTCAGATGAGTATACACATTTTAAATGTACATTATTCTCATTTCTTAAGTGTGATGTTTCAATTCAAGAAATAAAAATGATATTTTTACTTATTTACTTGTATGTGCTGTAAGAATGCCCCTATAAATAGAACTAACAGAGAGCAAAGTTATGATAACTTATTAGCCACAGTCAGATACTTTAAGGGAGGGTGTTGTTGGGCCAGTGGGTTCAGGACCGTGGTTGCGAGGACATCACACTCAATTGGCATGGCATACTATAGAAAAACATTGTTCCACATCCTAATTTGGTAAATAGCAACTGGGGTCTTGAAGGCTTACAAGCAACCATCTAGAGGCAACAATAGGTCTCTCTCTGGTAGCATAGTGCCTAAGACATTTGACTACTAACCAGAAAGCTGGTGGTTCAAATCCACCAGCTAATCCTCTGAAGAAAGGTTGGGCAATCTACTTCCATAGTGATGTAGCTTCAGAAACCCAAGGAAGGGTCACTATGAGTCAGATCCAACTTGTCAGCAGTGAGTTTGGTTTGGCTTTTGGATGCTTGGAACAAAGAAGAATGAAGAAATTAAAAGATGAATGGAAACAATTAATCCAAGGGACTAGTGGACCATGTTAACCTTAGTCTACATGACTATGAGACCATAAGAACTAGATGATGCCCAGCTACTACTGTCAACCACTTGGAAAGGGATCAAAATATAAGATCCTGGACAAAGTGGGAGAAGAATGTGGAACAAAACTCAAAATTATTAAAAAAAAAAAAAAAAAACACCAGGCAGCCAGGTGAAATCCTTGAGACTATGGCCCCTTGTCACCCTTCAGGCCTGGAATTGAACTCATTCTCATGGCTTCCATACAAACAATAGCCAGGCATATATGGTGAACATTTACACCAGGTAGGTACACTCCTTAGAACAATCAATCATGGGAAAACAGAAGGGCAGTATTTGCACAGGGAGATAGCTCAGAGGGCAGGAATGCATAGGCAAGAACGACACAGGGAAAAGGTAACCACAGGAAGGAAATGGGAAGAGAGCTATTACATTATGGGGATTGCAATCAACGTCATGAAACAAAATGTATACTGTTGTGTGGAAAATGAATTTGTTCTGTAAACATTCACCCAAGTCAAAATTTAAAAAAAAAAAAAAAAATCAATTGACCATAAAAAATAAATAAATTCAAGAAACAAAAAATAGTGTATAAGTTTTGATGACTCCATCCTCATATTTGATCTCAAATTAAATGTACAGTCACATGTTGTTTGTACTTACATGTTTAAATTTGATATTTATCTCACAAATAATAATGTTAATAAATATGAGCAACTAGTGGGAAGAAAATTAATACTTCTGTTGTGATACTCCATTGTTTCACTGAAAACAACTTGATGGCATCACTATGAAGTGAGATTTTCCTTCAAAAAGTGCTGAATAAACGTATGAGAATGTTGTAAAGTGAGACTCAAATAGAAGAAATCGGCAGCCCCCATGAATGTGAAATTGAAGTCATTTTGGTTTTTCTAATACACTGGTGATACACGACTAAGAACATTTTAATACATATAGGCTCTAGTTCATTTCTACAAATGTATTTATGCATTCTGTTATTTTCATGTTATCAAAATCCAAGACTTATTTTTATTGTAATATAATATCCAAGAAAAAAAAAAAAAACTTACTGTCATAGAGTCAATTCCAACTCATAACAACCCCCATTGGGTTGCTGAGGCTGTAAATCTTTGTGGAAGTAGATTACCCCATCTTCTTTTCATTGAGTGGATGGTTCATTTGAACCACTGACCTTCTGGTTGGCAGCCAGATGCCTTATACATTATACCATCATAGCACCTTGTAAGGTAGGAGTGACTATAAAATATGTCCTAATGTTAATATTTCTTATTCCTTGAATCCTAGTATGGGATGAACCAGAAGAAAATTCATGGTGAGAATTTTTCAAGTGTGTTAGACTGGGTTCTCTAGAGAAGCAAAACCAGTGAAGCTTATATATACATATAGAGCAAGAGAAATTTATCTTAGGAAAATGGCTCACATACTTATAGAAGCTGGCAAGTCCCAAGTTCTTGGATCAAATGTCAAGCTGGAGGCTTTTCCCAACTCACGCAGCTTTAGGGTCTGACAAGCTCAAGGTTGGCATGCAGTATACTGGCTGTTGACTCCAATGAATGATAAATCCAAGACCTCCAGGCCAAATGGTGGATTGTCATTTTGTTCTTATATTTTCTTCCAAAATTCTTCTAGGGTTTTTTCTGTGTTTTCTTTGGTCTGTCTCTCAATCCTTTGAACATACCTAAATATAATTCTTTTGAATTCCTTATCAGAGAGTT